>NC_057813.1:642097494-642113440 GCF_018294505.1 Triticum aestivum
GCAAGGCATGTAACCCTTTGTACAAAGCCAGGCGCAGACCCTAAGCATAAATAAACGAAGCGCTAGCGCCCTAAGTTATAGCATGCATGCTAGGTTGAGTCTCCTCCTTAGTTAGGGTTGATAGTGCTTGGCGGTGACTAACCCCTAGCTTAGAGGTCGAGTATGTGTATCTTTGTTCCTCTCCGTCTTTTTTTGGTACGCAGGATACCTAAGCATATCCGCTCGGCCATATGGAGAAGAGGGCAAGTTGGCGCTCCGACCCCGGCAAGCTAAGGCTGCTGGGGGGGAGGGGGGGCTGAGGACACGAGGGTCCGACCCTGGCAAGCTGATGTCTACTACGCAACCTTCTTCTTGTAGACATTGTAGCAAATTTGTTTGTAGGACAGTAGCAAATTTCCCTCAAGTGGATGACCTAAGGTTTATCAATCTGTGGGAGGCGTAGGATGAAGATGGTCTCTCTCAAACAACCCTGCAAGCAAATAACAAAGAGTCTCTTGTGTCCCCAACACACCCAATACAATGGTAAATTGTATAGGTGCACTAGTCTGGTGAAGAGATGGTGATACAGGTGCAATATGGATGGTAGATATGAGTATTTGTAATCTGAAATTGTAAAAACAGCAAGGTAACTAATGATAAAAGTGAGCACAAACGGTGTTGCAATGGTAGGAAACAAGGCCTAAGGTTCATACTTTCACTAGTGCAAGTTCTCTTACCAATAATAACATAATGGGGTCATATAACTATCCCTCAACATGCAACAAAGAGTCACTCCAAAGCCACTAATAGCGGAGAACAAACGAAGAGACTATGGTAGGGTACAAAACCACCTTAAAGTTATCCTTTTTGATCTATCTATTCAAGAGTCCGTAGTAAAATAACATGAATCTATTCTTTCCGTTCAATCTATCATAGAGTTCATACTAGAATAACACCTTAAGACACAAATCAACAAAAACCCTAATGTCACCTAGATACTCCATTGTCACCTCAAGTATCCGTGGGCATGATTATACAATATGCATCACACAATCTCAGATACATCTATTCAACCAACATAAAGTACTTCAAAGAGTGCCCCAAAGTTTATACCGGAGAGTCAAGACGAAAACGTGTGCCAACCCCTATGCATAAGTTCACAAGGTCACTGAACCCGCAAGTTGATCACCAAAACATACATCAAGTGAATCATGTGGATATCCCATTGTCACCACAGATAAGCACGGCAAGACATACATCAAGTTTTCTCAAATCCATAAAGACTCAATCCGATAAGATAACTTCAAAGGGAAAACTGAATCCATTACAAGAGAGTAGATGGGGAGAAACATCATAAGATCCAACTATAATAGCAAAGCTCGCGATACATCAAGATCGTGCCATAGAGAGAACACGAGAGAGAGAGAGAGAGAGAGAGAGAGAGAGAGAGAGAGATCAAACACATAACTAATGGTACATACCCTCAGCCCCGAGGGTGAACTACTCCATCCTCGTCATGGAGAGCGCCAGGATGATGAAGATGGCCACCGGTGAGGGATCCCCCCTCCGGCAAGGTGCCGGAATAGGGTCCCAATTGGTTTTTGGTGGCTACAGAGTCTTGCGGTGGCGGAACTCCCGATCTATTATTGTCCCCGGTGTTTTTAGGGTATATGGACTTATATAGGTGAAAGAAGTCGGCCGGGGGACACTCTAGGGGCCCACGAGACAGGGGACGCGCCCAGTAGGGGGGCGCCCCCCACCCTCGTGGCCACCTCGAGGCTTCCTTGACTTCAACTCCAAGTCTCCTGGATCACATCCGTTCCAAAAATAACGCTCCCGAAGGTTTCATTCCGTTTGGACTCCGTTTGATATTCCTTTTCTTTGAAACACTTAAATAGACAAGAAAACAGCAATATGGGCTGGGCCTCCGGTTAATAGGTCAGTCCCAAAAATAATGTAAAAGTGTATAATAAAGCCCATAAACATCCAAAACAGATAATATAAAAGCATGAATGCTTCATAAATTCTAGATACGTTGGAGACGTATCACAAGCCAACGCTGTCGGGGGACCACAAATCCAAATAAGTTTTCATCCCCGTCCTACGTTCCCATATGAAACTAGGGGCGTATGAAGCCTCGCCTTGCTTCTAGGCTACCGTGCTCCTCTTTTCATGTACCAAAGTAATTGTTTCTTGGGGCAGAATCTGGTTGCAGCTGTGACAACAAAGAAACGGACGTAGGGCCAAAACTCTGTTTCATCACTGCCTCCGCCATAAACGTGAGTGTAGTCGGACGAAGTAGGGGAGCGGCAAGGCCTGTTGCCGGGATACTTTGTTTATACAGAAAATAACAAGGACTCGTTCCTTGGTCTGGGCATGGCACACACACAAAGGACCCGACAAGCACCCCTTTTTCATTAATACGCCCCATACAAGTACAAATCATACGAAATGTATACATGATCAAGGGGATTGCAGGTTTTAGATCTAATTAAGGCCCGCGGGCTTACAAGCTAAGAAAGAGATAAGGTGCCCGTAATCCCTTTCTTGTCCCTCTCCTCGAGAAATACGACAAGAGGGAGAAAAGGGCAAAAGAAGCACCTAGGCGAGGTACCAGCAGCAGAGGGCACCAAGAGAACATGCCGGCAGTCGCCTAGGAGAGGGTTGGCGGTGATGGTGCCGGAGGAAGAGCTGGAAGATGAGAGAGCGGGCCGTCAATACGCTATGAAGGCGTCGGAGCCATCGCACTCCGACTTGACGGCCCGCCACCCGCCTTCTTTGCTTCTTCGGCCTCCCCACGCCAGCCGCCCAAGGAGGCGACCCCAATAAGTTCAAGGAGCCGGCGACACTGATGATGGGGTCGCCGGTGTCGCTTTGAAGCGGTGCACCCGACGCCTAATCGGACCCGTCATCCTGCGGCCGCTACCCTCGTTGTCGCTGCCGCTGTCCTCCTCGTCACTCTCACTCGAGGAGGAATCTTCATCGTCAGATGAGCTCTCCATGCAGCACCTTACGCGAGTCTCGAAGTGCCCAAAAACCTTGACGGAGAGGAGACCGCTCTCCATTAATTTGAAATGAAGAGTGAGTCCCTCCGTCAGGCTGTGGATATGGGCAAAGGTCTTCCACCCTCGGCGAACGTACATGACGTGAGGGGCGGGGAACTCGACGTCGGCCCAGGTGTCGCTGTTCCCGCAGCCCCTCATATGCAGCCGCAGCGCCTGCGGTGGGTCCAGCTCCATCTCCCGTGCAAACGGGGTCGGAAGGCGAGCACGATAGCGCTGGGGCTGGCACAGCCTGATGAAGAACTTGTAAGGGTTGTCCCCGACGTGGCCCTTCGTGGGGGAAGGGCTGCTGGCGGAGGCGAGGCTCATGCGCCGCCCCGCCCTCCTCTTCCCCGAGCACCACGACGGCCTCGGCCCCGCCCTCTCCCTCTTCCCTTGCAGCCGGCTCCGCCGCCGCGGGCTCTTGGGAAGGAGCGGCGTGCTGTCGAGCAGAGACCCTCGCCGCCACCGATGAAGCATTACCACGCCCTCTCGCCATGGCCTAAAAGAGGGAGGAGCAGGGTTGGGGAGAGGCTGATGGTAAGGGATTGGGAGGCGCCGTTCCTCCCACTCCCCTCCTTATAAAGAGAGCGAGGGCGGGGCTCGGCCGCCCCTCATGGCCAATCCGGCTCATGAAGGGTGACAGCGGGTGATGTCGTCGACCAGCCTGACCGCCCAATTGAAGGCGCGTGGGGATCGGCCCACGCACGCATGCCTTCCTGTATCCCGCTCGCCTGTCATATGCTCTACGTCATGCATGCGGCATACGTGGCACGAGAGACGGGCATAATGGGGCGCGTGCACGACGGTTCCCAAGCAAGGACAGTAAATGAGTAGCGGCCCTGCGATCCCGAAGGGACATGCAAGCTGCCTCTCTACTATTCACCGCAGATGACGTCAGCATGCTTCGATCACCCGCGCGCACGACCCCCATGTCACGCATTCAACGCGGGTCTTGGGGAAGTGCAGCGGACGGGAAGTTACTGCGGTGAAAACCGCCCCGCCTGCCCGTGCATTGTCTTTGGGCCTAGCCCAACAACCGCACCGCGCTTATGTATGGCCCAGGCCCGGGGACTCCTGTTTGTTTACTAGAATAGGGGCACTATTTTGTACCCCTTACTAAGTGCACGGGCAGTCGGAGTCGCGTGGCCACGGGCACACTAAGCAGGGCAAGGGAGAGGGCCGGAGCCACAGAAACAATCAGCGCATCACCAAGACCATAATACCAAGAGGACAAGGTAATTCTCCCCGGCAAGAGTCTTGCCGGGGCAGGATCCACGGCCCCGACAAGAGTCTTGCCGGGGCAACTTCCCCAGCCACACACCAGCAGGACACGCCGCCCTTGAGCCTAAGTCCCCCAACCTCATTAAGACCAGGGCTCGGGAGGCACTCCTGTGGTGGCATGCAGATCTTTGTGAAGACAAGAGGCATTCTAAGATAGAGGAGGAACAGAAGGCAACGAAACCACGACATCAGCCTTGCCGATGAAGCACACAAGACCTCCGGCAACATCCTTGCCAGGGACGACTACAACGCCGCGGCAAGACCCTTGCCGGGGCCCCGGCAAGGCCCTTTCCGAGGACATTCGTGACATCTACGCCAGGCCTGCACCAGCCACGGTTGAGGGAGTCCTGGATTAGGGGGTATCCAGACAGCCGGACTATATACTTTGGTCGGACTGTTGGACTATGAAGATACAAGATTGAAGACTTCGTCCTGTGTCCGTATGGGACTCTCCTTTGCATGGAAGGCAAGCTTGGCAATTCGGATGTTAGATCTCCTTCTCTCTAACCGACTCTGTGTAACCCTAGCCCCCTCCGGTGTCTATATAAACCAGAGGGCTTAGTTCATAGGACAACAACAACAATCATAATCATAGGCTAGCTTCTAGGGTTTAGCCTCTACGATCTCGTGGTAGATCAACTCTTGTAATACTCATATCATCAAGATCAATCAAGTAGGAAGTAGGGTATTACCTCCATCGAGAGGGCCCGAACCTGGGTAAACATCGTGTCCCCAGCCTCCTGTTACCACTAGCCTTAGACGCACAGTATGGTACCCCCTACCCGAGATCCTCCGGTTTTGACACCGACATTGGTGCTTTCATTGAGAGTTCCGTTGTGTCGTTGCTGCAAGGCTTGATGGCTCCTTCAATCATCAGCAATAATACAGTCCAGGGTGAGACTTTTCTCCCCGGACAGATCTTCATATTTGGTGGCTTCGCACTGTGTGCCAATTTGCTTGGCCATCTGGAGCAGATCGATAGCTACGCCCCTGGCCATCGGGTCAGGTTCGGAAACCTAAACTACACGGCCGACATCCGCGGAGACTTGATCTTTGACGGATTCGGGCCCGCGTCAGGAGCATCGAACGATCACGACGTGCATGACTTAGATCTGCCATCGGACAGTATTCGGGATATCGCACCTACTGCGGCTCCGAACTTCGGTCTGGATCAGATCGTGCCGTCCGACGACGGGTGGATGGACCCCGCCACAGAGGCCGCACACTCATCGGCGTGGGAGCCGAACATGGATTCCACCCCTAAGGAAACCTGTGTCACCGGACCCCCAGACTTGTCTCCGGTCGTAGGTTCCGGACCGCTTGCATCCGTGCCCATCGAATTTGATTAGGCCCCGATCATGGAGTTCACCGCCGCGGATATCTTTTAGCACTCGCCGTTCGGTGACGTGCTAAATTCATTAAGGTCTCTCCCTTTGTCAAGAGACTCTTGGCCGAACTATGTCTGGCTCCAGTGGGATACGGACGACGAAGAAATTAACTGCCCACCCACCAACCACTTAATAGCCACTGTCGATAACTTAACCGACATGGTCGACTTTGACTCCGACGACATCGACGGTAGGGACGCCGATGCAATGGACGATCTGGAACCACCGCCCACGGGGCGCTGGACTGCCATCTCATCATATGATATATACATGGTGGACACGCCTAAGGAGGACAACGGCGACAAAAAGGATGCAACAGAGGAGAAACCCCCCGAGCAAAAGCCAAAGCGACGGCGCAGGCGCCGCTCTAAGTCCAGCCATAGTAAAAACAGCGACAACAGCGCAAGAAAAATGGACACCCCAGTCGGCTCCAAGGGCAACAATGACCATACGGACCCAACAATGGAGCAAGATGAGCCAGGTCACGATGAACATAGCCCGGAGCATACGCCCGATCACGGCGATCTCGGGGGTAGAAACCATCAACCTGTCTCCGGAGAGGAGGACAGTCCGGACGACGATGCAATCATCATTCCGGAAAAATGTTTGGAACAAGATAACCTCCATAGAAGGCTTATGGACACCGCGAGGAGCCTAAAGAAGCAAAAGCAAAGGCTTAAGGCCTTGCAGGATACGCTCAACCGCAGATGGAACAAAGTGCTAGACACTGAAGAAAAATATGGCGACGATCGCCACACAAAGAGCTACCCAAAACGCAAGCTGCTTCCCGAATTTGACGACGAGGCCATAGAGCCCATTCCGCCGAAGAATACTACGGCCGATCAGCCGGACTGACCGCCTCGTGGCCGCGATAGAGCAGCTACTGATGCCGCACACAAGCCCGCACACAATTTATGTGAGCTCCTGGACAAAAAGGTTGGTGCGACCAGGTCCATTTATGGATCCAGAGGACGAGTTCCGGCACAAGATCATGGCCACCAAAACGATCATACTGATTGAATACTAGTTCGGAATCAACCCATAACACAACAACCGTCAATAGTATGCCACGACATGTCCAAATACAGAGGGGCTGCACACCCCCTGTTCTTCACCGACGAGGTGCTGGATCACGAATTTCCACAGGGGTTCAAACCCGTGAATATAGAGGCATACAACGGCACGACAGACCCTGGGGTCTGGGTTGAGGATTTTATCCTTCACATCCACATGGCTCGTGGAGATAACCTCCATGCCGTTAAATACCTGCCCATCAAGTTGTAAGAACCAGCACGGCATTGGTTGAAAAGCCTCCCCAAAAACTCAATTGGAAGTTGGGAGGAACATGAGGACGCTTTCAGGGCCAATTTTCAAGGGACCTACGTCTGACCTCCGGATGCGGATGATTTAAGTCACATAATACAACAACCCGTAGAGTCAGGCCGTAAGCTTTGGAACAGATTTCACATTAAGAAGAATCAAATTGTTGATTGTCTGGATGTCGAAGCCCTAGTGGCCTTCAAGCACAGTATCCAGGACGAATGGCTTGCTAGACACCTCGGCCAAGAAAACCCAAGGACAATGGCAGCCCTAACAAGCCTTATGACCCGCTTGTGCGTGGGTCAGGACAACTGGTTGGCCCGTAGAGGCACCAGCGACCCAGGCACATCCGAAATTAGGGATGGCAACGGGAAGCCACGACGCAATAAAAACAAGCGTCAAAGTAATGAAGAGAGTCCGGACAACATGGCGGTCAGCACCGGATTCAGGGGCTCTCGACCCGGTCAACGGAAGAAGCCATTTAAAGGCAGCAAAGATGGACCATCCAGCCTGAACAATGTCCTAGACAGATTATGTCAAATTCATGGCACCCCTGAAAAACCTGCGAACCACACTCACAGAGAATGCTGGGTCTTCAAGCAGGCCGGCAAGCTAAATGCCGAACACAACGGAAGGGAGACACCAAGTGAAGACGAGGATGAGCCTCGCCAGCCGAACACTAGGGGATAGAAAAAATTCCCACCAGAAGTCAAAACAGTAAACATGATGGCGCAAACGTGCACTCTGTGACGTATATGCTGTAGAGCCCGTCGCCCCCAAATTCAACCCCTGGTCGGCCTGTCCGATCACCTTTGATCGTAGGGATCATCTGACTAGTATCCGGCACGGATGATCGGCTGCCTTGGTGCTTGACCCAATAATCGATGGATACCATCTCACTCGAGTCCTTATGGACGGCGGCAGTAGTCTCAATCTGATATATCAAGACACTGTCGCAAGATGGGGATAGAATCGTCAAGAATAAGCCAAAGTAATATTACCTTTAAAGGAGTAATACCAGGCGTTGAGGCCCGCTGCACGGGCTCCCTCGTATAAGATGTTACATTCGGTTCTCCCGACAACTTCAAAAGCGAAGAATTACTCTTTGACATTTCTCCCTTCCAAAGCGGCTATCACGCACTGCTCGGAAGAACAGCCTTCGCTCGCTTTAACACAGTACCGCACTACGCCTACCTCAAACTCAAGATGCCCGGTCCATGTGGCGTCATCACAGTTACTGGAAATACAGAGCGTTCCTTACGTGCTGAAGAATACGTGGTGGCTCTAGCAGCAGAACAATAAGTGACCCCTCCTCCTAGAATAGATGATCGGTCGTCAAGCTCACGGACACGGTTAGACGAGTCCGGTGCACAACCGATGGTAACAGCCCAGACAAACCTGAGCTGGGGTCCATAGATATTCCCCCGCAGGTGGTGCTAGGGGCTGCAAATATGTAACAAAGCCCACAGTTCGGCTTGGCTTTATTAATATAACAATATATTACATTTTCATTATTCATTGAGAATAACCAACTTCTCGCACGATTGCACTGGACTCTTTGACATGAGTTTTCCTTTTTTACAAACACCAATCGTGCGACACCCTTCCAGGACACGGCACAACAGAGACAAAAGGCGCAGACGTGTAGCTGGGCCCCACTCAAAGGTTTCTCTTTAGATTAAGCCCCTGTGTAAACCTTCTTTAATGTCTCTTGTTGCTTGACATCCCATGGGTATTTAATACACCCACGAGGGATACTGGCGTTATTGGCATTTTGCCATGGCAGATTAATGCACGTACTTGGAAATACAGGGTTCATTATCGAGGGCGTTACTCAGCCCAGTATATGTTATAAAGTCTGAATACCTTCAGGAGTGTTCGGCGTCGCGAGTTTGGCCTTATATGCATCAGCTCCGAATCATGTCTTTGGTCAAATGTTGGGTTTTCCTGGCTCCTGGGTTTGCTGCCTTACGTTCCGTTCTATTGGCTAAGGCGGCCAAAGGAGAACTACTGCGATTGCGCCCTGGTTATTCCAGATGAGCACCTCAGTAGAGAAAGCCAGAAACTGACTGTCATGATACAGTGAGAGACTGGTCAACCACTCGAGGACTCATCGCAATCTTCGGGATTCCTCCGCATTAATGAAGTACCGTTTCCCGGTCATGTACATACGTTCCCGTATCCGGATGCACGCGGAAGTACCAGGGGCTACATAGTAGCCCCACTGTCAAACTCCTATGGTTGAAAGTACTAAAGCTATATAGTCCGGTTGCCTAGTTCGACGCGTGATCACCTCCTTAAAGGACCAAGACGTTGGATCAAGTGTGATTACGCGCATTTTCGCAAACACCCCCGCATTATATGTGTGCGGGCTGAAGCCAAGGACTGCTAACTTTCAGGTTATATAAATACATAAACGGCCGCAGAGCAGGCACTACAATACTTTTGGGCAAAAGTATAAACACAGCCTTTATAATTAAAATAGAATTGTTTTTACAATTGAAAGACTCACCACTCAAACATGACACTCTTCGAGCACTGAGCCTCTATTAAATGGGCGCCTTGCATAACTTGTTCAAAATAGTGCTCGGCCGGGTCCTGGCTTCCTGCCGGACTCTAGGTTGCAACGCCGGTGGTCTCCATATCTGCCCAATATGTCTTAACACGGGCAAGAGCCATCCGTGCACCCTCTATGCATGCCGACTTCTTCATGGCATCGATCCGCAACACAGCCCCAAGGAATTGTTGCACAAAGCCAAAATAACTGTCCGGCCTTGGTCCCTTCGGCCAAAGATGATTTATGACAGACCTCATTGCAAGACCAGACAATCTATGGAGCTCGGCCCAAGCGGCCATCCTTTCATTCAACGGTAGCAGACGCGTCGCAGCACGGAACTGCGACCAGAACAGCCTCTCCACCTCCTGATCTTTCTGATCCTTGAAGAACTTGGTCGCATCGGCAGTACTTTTCGCCAGGTCCGCATACGCGTCCGCAGCACTCCATAACTGATCTAGAGGAGCGTATTTTGGATCTCCAAACTTCATGCGCAACAAATAGGGGCTTCCAGCCGCGATGCTCCGGCTTGTCAAAGCTCCTCCCGCAAAGCTCTGACTTCAGAGCGTGTGCTCTGACTTCAGAGCGTGTCTCCTTGGTTGCATCCAAGGCCTTCTTTAGGTCAGCTGCCTTTGCTTGGCTCACCTTCTCAAGAAGTTGATATCGGCTGGCGGCATCTTTCAGCTCCACAGCCATCTCGGCTATTTTTTCCTCACTCCGGCGATGAGCAGCCTGTTCGGCTCTCAACTCCTCAGCCACCTTCAGAGTAGCCGCATTAATTATCCTGGCTTGTTCCTTGGCTAGGGCAAGTTCCGCCCTCAGGGCCTCCACGACAGCAGCTCCATCTGCAGCCACTTCATATTATAAATATTAGCATCATCCTCCTCTTAATATTTGCTAACAATGACAAAAAAGCACATACCCTGCGACTCGTCAAGCCGCTTATTCACAAGTGCGATGTCGGCATCCGCCACATCAAGATGTCGCCTCAGTTCTGTGAATTTAGCAGTCCAGTCAATTGTCGGACCCTTAGCCATCTGCACATAATACAGTGCGATCATTACTTGCAAGTGTGATCCTCCGTTTGCCGCCTATGGCTGGCAACCAGAGTCTCAGGGGCTACTACCTATACGGAACACACCTAGCGTGTGTGGTACATCCGAAAGATTACATATTTTGTGGCGTACCTCAAAGCCTTTAAGCAGTCTCGTAAAAGCTTCATTCAACCCGCTTTTGGCGAATGAAATCTTCTCAAACACTATACCCATTAAAGTACAGTGATCCTCTGAGAGAGCGGCCCACTCCAGAAGTCACATCAGTGTAGCCGGCTAAGTGTCGGACAGCCCCGGACTCTTCCTATTACCCTCCTTGGGAGTCAAACCCTCCGGACTTGGGGTCACTGAAGCATTGACTTCTGGCCTTGACGGATCAGGAATCCTCCATGACGACACCTCAGGGTCGCCCGCCCCGTGGGGCGGGGAGACAGGTGGAGTTTCACTCTCCATCATCTCCGGAAGAAGATCCCCCAAAGACGAACTCTGTTGAGAAGAGCTACTAGCCAGAGTGCAAGATAGATCCTGGTTATTGCTCCCGCAGGAAAAAGTAGTATATATTTATACCTTTAATTAACTCACAGCTTGTTGGAGGGCTGGTCCGTTTGCGGGCGTTGTGCGGTGTGGACGCCCTCTGGGCCAAGGCCCCCTGAATAAGTTTTCTTCCCTTGCTCCTTGGAGGCGGCCCTTTTCCTCCCGCGGGGGGAGGGAACCTTAGATTCGCCTCCCCGATTATCCTCCTTTGTGGAGACATTAAATCCCCGGTTTGGATGTACAATGTATGAAGCTCGTTCTCAGCTTCTTTGCTCCTCCCATCATCTTTTCCCGATGGCACTTGATTGGGTGCGCATTTCAGCATCCGAGTTAGTACCGGGTTTAGCAAGCCTTCGGGAAGAGTGGCCGGACACCAAATCCTCTCTGCCTTCTTTAGCCAATCCTGGCCATGGACAGTTTTTAGAATAAAGTTATGATAAACATGAACAGAGTGTTCGGTTGCAAAGTTACTTACTTGGGTATCTGGAAGATTGCAGTTCAAACCCACATCCTCGATGGTGTCCGGACACCTCACACAAGATCCGAAGAATAACCTATACATCCCTTCGAGCGTAATTCTGAAGAAGTGCTGAATAGTCTGCGGTCCTTCTGGGTTGAAATCCCACATCCGGAGAGGTCGACGTTTGCACGGCAGGACTCGACGGGCTAGCATTACCTGAATTACTTTGATGAGGCTGATATCCCCCTCAAGAAGCTCCCGGATGTGGCTCTGCAGTGTTGTTATGTCATTAGCAGGTCCCCAGGCCAGTCCTTCGTTGACCCAGGACGCCAGTTGAGGCGGAGGGCCCGAGCGGAAGACAGGGGCAGGCCGCCCACCTTGTGCCTTGAGGAGTTGTGATATAGAACCACCTTTGTTGCCATAAATCAGACACCTCTTGGAAAGAACCTTCTGGCCATGGGGCATCGGCGCTTTTGCTTATTACAGCGCCTCCGCACTCCGCGTGTCGCCCATCGATCACCTTCGGCTTCACATTGAAGGTCTTGAGCCATAAGTCGAAGTGTGGGGTGATATGGAGGAAGGCTTCGCACACGACGATAAACGATGAGATGTGAAGGATGGAATATGGAGCTAGATCATGAAATTCTAGTCCGTAATAGAACATGAGCCCCCTCACAAAGGGATCAAGACTAAAGCCTAAGCCTCGGAGGAAGTGGGAAATAAATACGACGCTCTCGTTGGGTTCGGGAGTGGGGATGACCTGTCCTTGGGCAGGAAGCCTGTGCTGGATTTCGACGGTCAGATACCTGGCCTCCCTAACCTTCGCAATGTCCTCCTCTGTGACAGAGCAGGCCATCCACCGACCTTGAAGGTTGGATCCGGACATGATTGAAGATCCCAAGTGCTTAAGCCTAAAGCTTTGGGTGTTGGAACTCGAGGTGGGGGAAGGAGGAAGCGTGGGAAGAAAAAGACAGGCCTCAGACCCTCTATAAAGGGGGGAGAATATCAAGTGTCCTCGGCGTGATCGTTTAGGACTTGCATCAAAACGAGGAGTCATACCAACAGGCTTAGTTGGGTTACCCGCACCCGTATTGATGAGAATCCCGCGTTAAGGGGGACACGATCTCTGCTTCAACAAGACGTGCCAATAAATCTGCCTTGCAATACGTATAGTGGCAGGCCAGGAAAAATGGTTCGAATAATGACCTGGCCGCGGTGTGAGGACACGCTGTGAAAAATTGTGAGCAGATTAAATTTATCAAGTATTGTGCTCTCTACGGTGGTAGGTGGAAATTATTTTGCAGAGCCGGACACGATTTAAGTGTTCGAAATTTACTTTGGAGTATTCGGAGATGGAACCCTCCTTGCAATGCCGAAGACAATCTGCGCGCCGGACTCATCGTCATTGAAGCGTGGTTCAGGGGCTACTGAGGGAGTCCTGGCTAGGGGGTATCCGGACAGCCGGACTATATACTTTGGCCGGACTGTCGGACTATGAAGATACAAGATTGAAGACTTCGTCCCGTATCCGGATGGGCCTCTCCTTTGCGTGGAAGGCAAGCTTGGCGATTCGGATGTTAGATCTCCTTCTCTGTAACCGACTCTATGTAACCCTAGCCCCCTCTGGTGTCCATATAAACCGGAGGGTTTAGTCCATAGCACAACAACAACAATCATAATCATAGGCTAGCTTCTAGGGTTTAGCCTCTACGATCTCGTGGTAGATCAACTCTTGTAACACTCATACCATCAAGATCAATCAAGCAGGAAGTAGGGTATTACCTCCATCGAGAGGGCCCGAACCTGGGTAAACATCGTGTCCCCAGCCACCTGTTACCATTAGCCTTAGACGCACAGTCCGGGACCCCCTACCCAAGATCCACCGGTTTTGACACCGACAACGGTCTCGCCCCCGTTCCCTATGTAGATGCCAGTCCACCAGCTGGGCAGGCACCTACGTGGAAATAGGGGGCTTTCGGACCAATTCAGCACATGCCTACATGGTGGCATGCAAATCTTCATGAAGGACCCGGCACCACGCCACCCCAGCTGCCTGCCAGCCCCCATGGTGCCGCCTCAGCCGCCTGCTAGCCCCCGTGGCGCCACCTCAGCTGCCTGCTAGTCTACATGGAGCCGCACGCCTCGCTGGCTCGAGCGCGTGTCGAACCAGGGAAGAGCGGCGGTGGACAGGACGTGGGTTTGCATTTAAGGCACTTTGTCCCATACGGCTATCGATAGACTTAGACACAGTACCCCGATGCCACCTCCTGGTACCACTGTGGCAATCCCCTTGCTTATAAAAGGAGGCCCAAGGCGTCCAGGAGAAGGATTCCGATCTTTGGACAAGTTACGCCCACTGTAGCTAGCTCCAGAACAAGAACACTCAACAGAGATCTAGGCAAGAGTAGGGTATTATGCAAGCCGCAGCCCAAACCTGGTTAAATCCCCTGTGTCCACTGAATTGACCTCCGATCCAGCTCTCCTCTCAACCCCGCGCCCCGCAACCGTAGTAGGGATCTCGTTTTGATCCCATAGGTGTCGTTTACACCGACACCGTCCTAACCCCAACCGACTAATTTTGTTGTGATGTAGGAAATTTCAAATGGGGGATAAGTTTGGAAATTTCCTTGCAGTTGAGATAAGCGTGCCCTGAAGACATGGGTCCTCCCTTCCTCTCTCCGTCCAATTCCCCATTCATACTCCATGGGCGCCAAAACACGCTCTCCACCCCAGCCTTCTCCGTCCGCCACCCCATCCACCGCCGTCCTCCTCCACCATGCCGGAGCTGATACCCCGACGCTGTCTTCCATTACAAGAGATCGACCTCTCTCATCCACGGCTACAGACCAGGATCCTTGCATCCCGTCCTCTCGCTTCATCCCCGCCATCGTCCACCTTGTCGATGCCGCTCCTACTACCGTCTCGTCCACCGCACCCTGCCGCCACTGTCTACCCTCCTAGATCTGCTTGCCGCCGACAGCCATCGCTACCGCAGCACCGTCAAATTCTCAGCAGATGCATACACGGCGCCACACCAGAGGCGGTACTCTTTCATATCTGCTCAACTTATTTATCACAGCAAGAAAATAGATCGCCACCGCTTTACTCTGATTTCTTGTCCAACACTTACTTGCTAGTTGAAAGGAAACTTTGGTTGCGAAGTTGCCTTTGTCCGGTTTGCACCTTCAGATCCGCCATGGCACGCTCAACACTATACTCGCAATGCTTATGGTTTTCCCCGTTTATATTCCACACTAGTTAAATGACAGTAGACTAAATTTCAAAATTGGGTCAGTCGAGTTTTCAGAGCTCGCCGAAGTTTGCCGGTGCGAAGGAAGGGGATCGGGTGGGGACGGTGGTTGTGGGGGGCAGTGCTGGGGCCTCGTCGAACAAAGAAAACTCGACATGGGTGGGGGCGGGGGTGGGGGTGGGGGTGGCGGAGGAACACGGGCGATGGGGGCTGGTGGTCCGGCCGGTGGCCCGTGAGGTGATCTGTATGGGAGGAATTAGAGACGAGGAAGAAGAAGGGTTAGGATACGTAGGATCTTCATCCAACCGCCTGAAATGGTCGACTGAGCCAAATGACAAAAGTCACGCGACTTGCATGAGGACATGCCTTTATATTCAATACCATCATCGTACCTGCTTAGCACTACTCCTGAATCCATCAAGCTAAACAATGTGCCACTCATAATTCCATACTTGTTGCTCAAATACGAATCTGATATGATGCTGATATTACTAAAATAGATAACGTTTAATTGATCAGCTAATGTTCCTACTTTACTTTCGAAAAGAACGTGCACCACCTATAGAGAGACAGCAGGGAGTTGCAATCTTAATGCGCTCTGGTTTATCATGTGTGGGCACTACGCAACAAACTTTTTATTATCTAAAATCTGCTTGCTCTTCTTTAGCATGTTCCTCTTCCGTTCTTCTTTAATAAGTACTATCTTCGTTCCTAAATACAAGTCTTTGTATAGGTTCCACCATGGACAACATATGGAGCAAAATGAGTGAATCTACACTCTAAAATGTATCTGTACACATCTGTATGCGATCCATAGTAGAAATCTCTACAAAGACTTATATTTTGGAACGGAAGGAGTATGATAGTAGTACAATATCACTAGTAGAAAACAGGGCTTTGGTCATAGGCCAATATACACATTAGTCCCGGTTGCATCACGAACCGGGACTAATGTGATCATTAGTCCCGGTTCGAGCGGCTAAGGCATCGGCAAGGCATTACTTCCGGTTCAAATGGGACCTTTAGTCTCGGTTTGAGACACGGACGGGGACTAAAGGGCGCGCTGCCCTTTAGTCCCGGTCCG
>NC_057813.1:642113944-642141919 GCF_018294505.1 Triticum aestivum
CCCCCCAAGTGGATCTCCTTTTCAATTTTGTAAAAAACAAAAGAAAATGATAAAAACTTCAAAAATTAAAATCCTTCGAGATGTAGTTATGTTACTACATCTACTAGTTAGGAAAATTAAAAAACTTAAATTTGGATATGTTTTGCAAAAAAATGTTATGAAAAAGTAAAACAGACATATCTTTTGCATACGATGTCGAAAAAAAACGCATAATATAACAAAAAAATCAGCACGAAAATCCACATCCGATTTTGATGGCCTATGGCCTGTTTGTAAATTTTTAGAATCCTCATATTCTGAAAGGGAAAAAAGATATGCTCAAATTTCAGTTTTTTGACTTTTTGTTAAATCTGGTCAAACTATGGTCAAACTACTTATTCAAGAAATATTAGTGTTAATAAATAATCTATCTATCTATTATATAATTAAAACAAGAGTCAAACAAGCCATCACATTTATCCACATATGCTAATATTATTTACACCGTTTGATCGGAATAATAATGGTTGAGATTTAAAAGAATTTACGTGACACATGTTTAACACGTATATGTGCCAACATTAAACTGTCACGTGGATATGTACCAATATAAGGCGATTAATAATAGTCTAAAATATTACCTGCAATATTTGACACGTACATCGAATCGTGTGTACAAATTGGAAACCAAATCCTACAAAAAAATTAGGTCCAAACATACAGCCATACCCCACATTACGGATCTTTATTCAAGAAGGGATATTACAACACCGTGTGCGTGCACCTAACAAGGTGGGACATGCACCTAACGACAAAACCGGACATACTTCAATCGAACTCTTTTTTTGGGTGTATTTCAATCGGACTCCGACATCGTACCAAGATAGAACACCGATCGCCTAAAAAACAAAAATGAGGGGCCAACCATGTATGAAAACTGACCACGGGCCAGCCTAAAAAAGCTGATCACGGACCACCTAAAAAAAGCAAAACCCAGCCACACAAGGAGCCAAGAGGTCTCTCTTTTTTTTAAGAAAAAACATGGCGTTCGAGGCTTCGGTGGCCGAGACACACAAGCGCATTCCGTTTTTTCTACTGGCAAGCGATTTTGTAGAGCCACGGTGCTAATTGGAGTCGAGCCATGCATAAATTTAGAGCTAGATCTACAATGACTCAAAAATTATTAAAAATTGAACATTAAGAAAATAGTAATTGTGCTTTAGTATCTCCGAACGAAAAATTGACACATACGTCGATTATATCCATATATACATATGAAATTGCTTTTAGGAATTATCGCCAGTCAGAATATATATGCGAATCAACCTGTGGTTGAGATGGTTAGATGGACAGTGGAATCCTCAACCCATCAGGGTTCAAACCCTGGTGCTCGCATTAGTCCTGGATTTATTTCAGAATTTCCGGCAATGCGCTTTCAGTGGGAGGAGACGTTTCCGTCGACGACGAGGCGCCTACGGTGGCTTCATAAATCTCAAGATGATATGCCGGCTCAATCTCTCGAAGGTGCTCATAGGGGTAGGATGTGCATGTGTGCGTTCATTAGGGTGAGTGTATGCGCGTGTATATGAGCGTCTGTGTCTGTACTGCTGCTCAAAAACAAAGTCAGTATATATATTTTGAATATTTTTAGAAAACATAAGTGGAATATACCCATATATACATGTGAATTGCTTTCAAGAACTTTTGCCAGTCAGAGAATGTATTTCCTGGTATTTTTTTAGAAAACTAACCTCAATAGAGCCCGAGCTGCAAAACACAATTCGAACTAGAGTCTACGTTGAAAAACTTGGAGTAGGATAAATACGAGCCAAGTCATGCATAA
Source organism: Triticum aestivum (assembly GCF_018294505.1). Taxonomy (NCBI): domain Eukaryota; kingdom Viridiplantae; phylum Streptophyta; class Magnoliopsida; order Poales; family Poaceae; genus Triticum; species Triticum aestivum. The sequence continues at coordinate 642,115,767 of NC_057813.1, forward strand.
ATTTGGAGTTTGGGCTCCAACAATCATTTTTTAAATATATAAACTATATTACCAATGTTTCAAAATTTTCAAAAGTGATTTCAACTATATTTAGTATATCCTTATGAAAAAATTAAAGATATTTATAATAGTTCTATATATACGTATTGAATTGCTTTCAGTAGTTTCTGACAATAAGAAAATGTATTTTTTCAGAACGAATTCAAGCCAGTCTTTGTCTTCAAAAAACAATTAGCGGCCACACATGTTTCATATTGGCTTATAGCACCAAAAAGAGGCACCTTATGGTGAATAAAAATATATATAATATGAGGACTAGGGTAAAGCCATGTGCAACGGTTTGTAAGAAGACAAGGTGAGAACAAAAATCCTGGCTTGAGAAAAATAAGCCGAGTTATGCAGAATTAGCGATCAACCTCTGTATTGAAAATAATTGTGATGAAAGATAGGTTTCAAAACATCTAGGGAGAACCATAGTGTATATGCATAAGCATTGGATATACAACATGCAAGGCATTATTTAAAGAAAAATAGGTGGATAAATTTCAAAATCGTATTGTTTTGAGCTAGCATAATGTACCAATAAAGAAACAAATGTTGCAGATGGAAACCATCAATACTGAATGTTAAGACAATAAGGGAGTGGGAATGGCCGACCTCGCAGTCAACTGCTAAATCAACACAATAGATGATTTGTCATTCAAGAGAGTATAGAAAACATTGCGGTCGAGCGTGGTGGACTTTGGTAATCTTAATAGGCATACTGTGGTGCATTCATCAGAAGAAGACGAAAATCTCTATGCCTAAAACCATAGATGAGTTTTTTCATCACAAAAGGGTAAATTTCATATTTATTATACTTTAACGGTTGATCATGTAGTTATTTGAAAAAAAATCCAATAGATATTATTAGTTTACTAATTTTAATTAACAAGTTATTCCAATAATTTATGATAAAGGTTTCGAAAAGCAAAAAACATATCACAACGGCAAACCATAAAGTCATAAAAAATCTTTCTCCTGTAATACGTCTGGCTAAATCATAAATATAAATTTTATGTAAGGTACATACTGTAAAATCAGTATATCAAGTCCAGTATAGTTCAAATGAAGATATAAATGGAAGAAAACATAAAAATTCTAGCCGTGCAAATGCGCGGGTCACACCACTAGTTATTTTTAGGTTTTTGACTTTTGGTCAAACCGTGGTCAAACTATGGTCAAATCTAGTCAAACTGTGGTCAAACTATGGTCAAATTGTGGTTAAACTATGGTCAAACAACTTATTTAAGAAATATTAGTGTTAATAAATAATTATTGTTAGTTTTTTGACTATTGGTCAAACTGTGGTCAAACTATGGTCAAATCTAGTCAAACTGTGGTCAAACTATTTTCAAATCTGGTCAAACTATGGTCAAACTACTTATTCAAGAAATATTAGTGTTAATAAATATTTATTGTTTTTTAGAATAATATTTTCAAACTCAAACGGTGCTTAATGCTCAAGTTCAACTCCTAAGGGTTAATAGGATTGACAGCTTAGTATTGTGAGGAAAACAACAAATGCAGACTTGGAAACTAGGTGGAATACAACTCGAAAATTAAGCATGCTCAGGCTGGGATAGTGAGAGGATGGGTGACCGACCGGGAAGTTAGACGATTTAGAATAAGTTGTTCATAATTGAGCAGTGATTAGAGTGGGTGATTAGAGATTGAATTGTCAAATAATTCGGAAATTCGAAAATAAGAAAAAAGTCAAGAAAAAATTTAAAAAGAAATAGAAAACAAAATTTCAAAAAAAATCCTTTAGTCCCGGTTGGCACCAACCGGGACTAAAGGTGGAGCTCTAGAGAGCGGCCACGTGGAGGGCCTTTAGTCTTGATTCGTAACACAACCGGGACTAAAGGGGGGGGGGGCTTTAGTATAGACCCTTTAGTCCCGGTTTGTGAACCGGGGCAAATGGGCCTTATGAACCGGGATAAATGGGCCTTTTTCTACTAGTGTATGTTCCTTGAGGTGAAGATGAGCAGGGACATTTGCAGTGTAGAGGTCTATACGGTCGGTTGTGATGAACACATTGAACTCTTCGGGCCTCTTTGATTCGTAGGATTTTGTAAACATAGGAATAGGATTCGTCGTGGCCTGCCCACTTGAATCCTATAAGAATAGCAAGGAAATGAGGGGAGTTGTCTCGCCTTTGAGAGTTACACTGATATTAACAGTACCGCACCTTCATTTGAAGAGAGCTGGTATCCGAAGCCTTTCTAGTCATACCCGCAATACTAGCACATATATTCCAGCAAGTTCCACTTTGCTGATTTTACTCTGATGCTTACAGTTTTCCCGTTATATCTACACTATGATTTATATAGCTGCTTTGTGTCGCACTAGCAGCAATCCACTCTTGAAGCTAAACATTGCAATGACTTACAAAATTGGCACCAAGGCATTGAGTGCCATTCTGGATGCAATGAAACTCATACACTCCCCACCTATTGATTCTTGTTCAGAATATGATCCTAATGACTATTCTAACCTCGAGGAGTCAAAGGCAGATGGCCTGTCCTGTTCACCCATCAAGGTGTATGTTCTAATTTGGCAAGGTTTTGTTGATTGCACGTATCTTGCATATGTTGTCTTGCATTTCTTCTACTTTGTTGCACCGCCATCTGCTTAGTTTACTCATCATATATGTCGAGATGCCATGCCCATCCATTATCAATACATATTCCATCTGTCATCATACCATGTTTTTTCACTCAAATGTTGTTCTTGTGCATCAGACATCAAAAAGGAAGAGGGTGATTGCCGAACCTGAAGGAGCACCAGCAAAGTCCTTGAAAAATGTGGTTGTGCCGGAGAAATCAGACATCACCCCACTTATATTGGTTGTACAACTAGTGACACAAAACCTAGGACCGACTCCAGCAGACTGTACCCATACTTAGACCCACCACACAAGACCTGCACTCCAGCAAAAGGTATGTCGATTTCAGTTGCCATAGCACCAGGCGTACCATAGAAAATCCCACTCTAGCAAAAATTACAGCAAGTCCACCGGCCGAAGACCTATCCCAACTGCAGAGACGGCCAATTCCTACAGATTGGAACCCCATTCCAGTTATTCCCAGTTTAAAAGACAATGCTTTCAATGTTGTTAGGGACTACGTGCATATATTCTCATCATGGGAAGATTCTAGTGAAGACAAACACCATTTTCACATCTTCCTGTCCCACTTACGTGTAAGTGCTATTATTCATGGTGTTTATTTTCCTATTTTCTGCTGATTGAACACATCAATGATTTACATTACATTGTTGTAAGTAGGCGAGGGTCAATCTGGATAGTCATGACGAGCAAAGCTTGCTTGCACTTTTCAAGGAAGCATTGCAGCAGTATTGGTGTTACCTGAGGAAATCACACTTTGATGGCAAGTCTATAAAGGAATTTCCGGTGAAGTCTCATGTACTAAATTTAGAAGACATTGAATGGAAAAACCTTGTTATGCACTGGTCTCGTTCCCAGGATGAGGTACTGTCTATGATATCATATGAGAATTTGAACTTCTACTTTTCCGCATGTGCCTTATGGATCTTTTTTACAAGAAATCTGCTCGAAGAAGAATTCCGGTTTGAAAAGAACGACAGGATATCGCAAATATGTTGCCCGCTGCTTTGCTCTTGTTAGTACATGTTGTCCTGTATCACTGTACTTGCATACATACCTGGTTCATTATGTGACAGTAGTATGAATGATAGCTTGCTTATCAATTGTTCTCTCTATATTATCTGATCTGTATGAATGGTTACATTCCAATGCCAATGAATTTTTTTAGCTCTGCATTGTTCTTGTAAGTACCTGGTGTCCTTTATCAGTGTACTTATATTGACAGGTACTTGTTCATGTACCATCACTCTGCAGCTTATTTTCCTTTGTCCTCAATTTTCTACACATCAGATCTATATTTACTCTTACTATAAGGTTGGATAACACCGATGGTACTGAAGATGTTTAGCTCTGCATTGCTCTTGGTTGTACCTTTTGCCTGTATCGATGTACTTACATATATAGCTACTTGGTTATGTAGCATCACTCTTCATCTTATCTTAAATATTCTTATATTATCACATCTATATTTACTCTTAACAAAATGTAGAAGAAAGGCAATGCTTATGAAGAAGATTCTGTGGTAAACTTCTTGAATTGCCCCCCCCCCCATCAGCATGGACAAGGGTTTTATAGAGCCTGTTGATACGTCTCCAACGTATCTATAATTTTTGATTGGTCCACGCTATTATATTACCTGTTTTGGATGTTTGTGGGATTTACTTTACACTTTTATATCATTTTTGGGACTAACCTAATAACCGGAGGCCCAGCCCGAATTGCTGTTTTTTTTTGCCTATTTCAGTGTTTCGCAGAAAAGGAATATCAAACGGAATCCAAACCGAATGAAACCTTCAGGAGCGATCTTTTTGGAACAAACGCAATCCAGGAGACATGGAGTGGACATCAAGAAGCAGCCGAGGCGGCCACGAGGGTGGCTGGCGCGCCCTAAGGGGGTGGGCGCGCCCCCTAGCTCGTGGACCCCTCGTGGCTCCCCTGACCTACCTCCTTCTCCTATATATATCTTCGTACCCCGAAACCATCCAGGAGCACCACAAAAAACTTATTCCACCGCCGCAACCTTCTGTATCCGCGAGATCCCATCTTGGAGCCTTCGTCGGCGCTAAGCCGGATGGGGAATCGACCATGGAGGGCCTCTACATCATCACCAAGGCCTCTCCGATGAGTTGTGAGTAGTTTACCACAGACCTTCGGGTCCATAGTTATTAGCTAGATGGATTCTTCTCTCTATTTGAATATCAATACAAAGTTCTCCTTGATATTCTTGGAGATCTATTTGATGTAACTCTTTTTGCGGTGTGTTCGTCGAGATCCGATGAATTGTTGGTTTATGGTCAAGTTTATCTATGAGAAATATTTGAATCTCCTTTGAATTCTTTTATGTATGATTGATTATCTTTGCAAGTCTCTTTGAATTATCAGTTTGGTTTGGCCTACTAGATTGATCTTTCTTGCAATGGGAGAAGTGCTTAGCTTTGGGCTCAATCTTGCGGTGTCCTTTCCCAGTGACAGCAGGGGCAGCAAGGCACGTATTGTATTGTTTCTATCGAGGATAAAAATATGCGGTTTATATCATATTGCTTGAGTTTATCCCTCTACATCATGTCATCTTGCTTAATGTGTTACTCTGTTCTTATGAACTTAATACTCTAGATGCAGGCAGGAGTCGGTCGATGTGTGGAGTAATAGTAGTAGATGCAGAATCGTTTCGATCTACTTGTTGCGGACGTGATGCCTATATACATGATCATGCCTAGATATTCTCATAACTATGCACTTTTCTATCAATTGCTCGAGAGTAATTTGTTCACCAATCGTAATAATTATGCTATCTTGAGAGAAGCCACTAGTGAAACCTATGGCCCCGGGTCTATTCTCTATCATATAAGTTTCCAATCTACTTTATTTTGCAATCTTTACTTTTCAATCTATATCATAAAAATACCAAAAATATTTATCTTATCATATTATCTCTATCAGATCTCACTTTCGCAAGTGGCTGTGAAGGGATTGACAACCCCTTTATTGTGTTGGTTACGAGGTTCTTGTTTGTTTGTGTAGGCGTGTGGGACTTGGGAGAAGCCTCCTACTGGATTGATACCTTGGCTCTCAAAACTGAGGGAAATACTTGTGCTACTTTGCTGCATCACCCTTTCCTCTTCAAGGGGAAAACCAACTCATGCTCAAGAGGTAGCAAGAAGGATTTCTGGCGCCGTTGATAGGGAGGTCTTCGCTCAAGTCAAGACATACCAAGTACCCATCACAAGCGCATCTCCCTCGCATTACATTACTTGCCATTCGCCTCTCGTTTTCCTCTCCCCCACTTCACCTTTGTCGTTTTACTTGCCCTCCCTTTTTCGTTTGCCTCTTTTTCACTTGTCTCTTGTGTGCTTGTGTGTTGGATTGCTTGTCACAATGGCTAAAGATAATACTAAATTGTGTGACTTTTCCAATACCAATAATAATGATTTCCTTAGCACTCTGATTGCTCCTCTTAATGATGTTGAATCTTGTGAAATCAATGCTGCTTTGTTGAATCTTGTTATGAAAGATCAATTCTCCGGCCTTCCTAGTGAAGATGCCGCTACTCATCTAAACAACTTTTTTGATTTGTGTGATATGCAAAAGAAGAAAGACATGGATAATGATATTGTTAAATTGAAGTTATTTCCGTTTTCACTTAGAGATCGTGCTAAAACATGATTTTCATCTTTGCCTAAAAATAGTATTGATTCATGGAATAAGTGCAAAGATGCTTTTATCTCTAAATATTTTCCTCCTGCTAAGATCATCTCTCTTAGAAATGATATTATGAATTTTAAGCAACTTGATCATGAGCATGTTGCACAATCTTGGGACAGGATGAAATTAATGATACGTAATTGCCCTACACATGGTTTGAATTTATGGATGATCATACAATTTTTTATGCCGGATTGAATTTTGCTTCTAGAAATCTTTTAGATTCGGCCACGGGAGGCACTTTATGGAAATCACTTTAGGAGAAGCTACTAAACTCCTAGATAATATTATGTTTAATTATTCTCAATGGCACACTGAAAGATCTACTAGTAAAAAGGTTCACGCTATAGAAGAAATTAATGTTTTGAGTGGAAAGATAGATGAACTTATGAAATTGTTTGCTACTAAAAGTGCCCCTATTGATCCTAATGATATGCCTTTGTCTACTTTGATTGAGAATAATAATTAATCTATGGATGTGAATTTTGTTGGTAGGAATAATTTTCGTAACAATGCGTATAGAGGAAACTTTAGTCCTAGGCCGTTTCCTAGTAATTCCACTAATAATTTTGGTAATTCCTACAACAACTCTTATGGAAATTTTAATAGGATTCCCTCTGATTTTGAGATTAGTGTTAAAGAATATATGAATTCTTAAAAGAATTTCAATGCTTTGCTTGAAGAAAATTACTTAAAGTTAATGAATTTGCTAGGGACGTGGATAGAATTTCTCTTGATGTTGATTCTTTGAAACTTAGATATATTCCACCTAAGCATGATATAAATGAGTCTCTCAAAGCCATGAGAATTTCCGTTGATGAGTGCAAAGAAAGAACCGCTAGGATGCGTGCTAAGAAAGATTGCTTTGTAAGAGCGTGGTCTTCTAGTTTTCATGATAATAATGATGAAGATTTGAAAGTTATTGATGTGTCTCCTATTAAATCCCTATTTTGCAAGATGAACCTTAATAATGATTGGACTGGAAATGAATCAACTTTAGTTAAAAGGCGTTCCAATGATTTGGAGTATTTTGATCTTGATGCTAAAATTGGTAAAAGTGGGATTGGAGAGATTAAAACTTTACATAGTAATGAACCCACTACTTTCGATTTCAAGGAATTTAATTATGATAATTGTTCTTTAATAGATTGTATTTCCTTGTTGCAATCCGTGTTGAATTCTCCTCATGCTTATAGCCAAAATAAAGCTTTTACTAAGCATATCGTTGATGCTTTGATGCAATCTTATGAAGAAAAACTTGAATTAGAAGTTTCAATCCCTAGAAAACTTTATGATGAGTGGGAACCTACAATAAAAATTAAAATAAAAGATCATGAATTATATGCTTTGTGTGATTTGGGTGCTAGTGTTTTGATGATTCCAAAAACTTTATGTGATATGCTTGGTTTCCGTGATTTTGATGACTGCTCCTTAAACTTGCACCTTGCGGATTCCACAATTAAGAAACCTATGGGAAGGATTAATGATGTTCTTATTGTTGCAAATAGGAATTGTGTTCCCGTAGATTTTATCGTTCTTGATATTGATTGCAATCTTTCATGTCCTATTATTCTTGGTAGGCCTTTCCTTAGAACGATTGGTGCAATTATTGATATGAAGGAAGGAAATATTAGATTCCAATTTCCGTTAAGGAAAGGCAGGGAACACTTTCATAGAAATAAAATTAAATTACCTTATGAATCTATTATGCGAGCCACTTATGAATTGAATGCCAAAGATGGCAATGCTTAGATCTATTCTCGCTTTTATGCCTAGCTAGGGGCGTTAAACGATAGCGCCTGTTGGGAGGCAACCCACTTTTTTTTTGTTCCTTGATTTTTGTTCCTGTTTAGAAATAAATAATTCATATAGACTCTGGTTAGATGTGGTTTTATGTTTAATTTAGTGTTTGTGCCAAGTAGAACCGATAGGATCATCTTGGGTGAAAGTTAATTTGATTCTACTGAAAAACAGAAACTTTTGCACTCACGAGAAAAAATCTAATAAATCATGGAAACTTCCTTTTGAGTTGATTATTTTTGCAGTAGATCAATAGAAAAATTACATACGACTTCCTATTTTGGCAGGACTTTTAAGGTTCCAGAAGTATTCAAAAGTTACAGATTGCTACAGAATGTTCTGTTTTTGACAGATTCTGTTTTTCGTGTGTTGTTTGCTTATTTTGATGAATATATGGCTAGTATCGGGGGGTATGAACTATAGATAAGTTGGAATACAGTAGGTTTAACACCAATATAAATAAAGAATGAGTTCATTACAGTACCTTAAGGGGTGGTTTTTCTTTCTTGCACTAACGGAGCTCATGAGATTTCCTGTTGAGTTTTGTGTTGTGAAGTTTTCAAGTTTTGGGTAAAGATTTGATGGACTATGGAATAAAGAGTGGCATGAGCCTAAGCTTGGGGATGCCCATGGCACCCCAATATATTCAAGGACAACCAAAAGCCTAAGCTTGGGGATGCCCCGGAAGGCATCCCCTCTTTCGTCTTTGTTTATCGGTAACTTTACTTGGAGCTATATATGTATTTACCACATGATATGTGTTTTGCTTGGAGCGTCTTGTATGATATGAGTCTTTGCTTTTTTAGTTTACCACAATCATCCTTGTTGTACACACCTTTTGGGAGAGACTCGCATGATTCGGAATTTATTAGAATACTCTATGTGCTTCACTTATATCTTTTGAGCTATGCAGTTTTGCTCTAGTGCTTCATTTATATCTTTTTAGAGCATGGTGGTGGTTTTATTTTGTATAAATTATTGATCTCTCATGCTTCACTTATATTATTTTGAGAGTCTTTTAAAACAGCATGGTATTTGTCATGGTTATAAAATTGGTCCTAGAATGGTGGGCATCCAAGTTGGGTATAATAAAAACTATCATAAGAAGTGAATTGAATGCTATGATCAACTTGACGCTTAATAATTGTTTTGAGATAGGAAGGTGGTAATATTAGAGTCATGCTAGTTGATGTAATTGTGAATTTAAGAAATACTTGTGTTGAGGTTTGCAAGTGCCGTAGCATGCACCTATGGTAATCATTGTGTGACAAATTTGAAGCATGAGGTGTTATTTGATTGTCAACCTTATGAGTGGCGGTCGGGGACGAGTGATGGTCTTTTCCTACCAATCTATCCCCCTAGGAGCATGCACGTAGTGCTTGGTTTTTCATGACTTGTAGATTTTTGCAATAAGTATGTGAGTTCTTTATGACTGATGTTGAGTCCATGGATTATACGCCCTTTTACCTTACCATCATTACTAGCCTCTATAGTACCGTGCATTGCCCTTTCTCACCTTGAGAGTTGGTGCAAGCTTCGCCAGTGCAGCCAAACCCCGTGATACGATATGCTCTATCACACATAAACCTCCTTATATCTTCCTCAAAACAGCCACCATACCTACCTATTATGGCATTTCCATAGCCATTCCGAGATATATATCCATGCAACTTTCCACCGCTCCGTTTATTATGACACGCTTCATCATTTTCATATTGCTTTTGGCATGATTATGTAGTTGACATCGTATTTGTGGCAAAGCCACCATGCATAATTTTTTATACATGTCACTCTTGAGTCATCGCATATACCGGTACACCGCCGGAGGCATTCATATAGAGTCATATTTTGTTCTAGTATTGAGTTGTAATTCATGAGTTGTAAGTTAAATAGAAGTGTGATGATCATAATTTTTAGAGCATTGTCCCTAATAAAAATAGTCAAAAAAACAGAAAGGCCAAATAAAAAAATAAAAAAAGGAAAGGCCAAATAAAAAAAGAAAGGCCCAAAAAGAGGGGGGGACAATGCTGCTATCTTTTTCCACACTTGTGCTCAAAGTCGCACCATGGTCTATATGATAGAAAATCTTCTATGTTATCATTTTTATTTACTAAGTGGGAATCTTTCATTATAGAACTTGGCTTGTATACTCCAACGATGGGCTTCCTCCAAATGCCCTAGGTCTTCATGAGCAAGCAAGTTGGATGCACACCCACTTAGTTTCGTTTGTTGAGCTTTCATACATTTATAGCTTTAGTGCATCCGTTGCATGGCAATCCCTACGCCTTGCATTGACATCAATTGATGGGCATCTCCCTAGCCCATTGATTAGCCGCGTCGATGTAAGACTTTCTCCTATTTTGTCTTCTCCACATAACCCCTATCATTATATTCTATTCCACACATAGTGCTATATCCATGGCTCACGCTCATGTATTGCGTGAAGGTTGTAAAAAGTTTGAGATTATAAAGTATGAAACAATTGCTTGGCTTGGCATCTGGGTTATGCATGATGAGAACATCCTTGTGTAATGAAAATGGAGCATGACCAAACTATATGATTTTGTAGGGATGAACTTTCCTTTGCCATGTTATTTTGAGAAGACATGATTGGTTAGTTAGTATGCTTGAAGTATTACTATTCTTTTGTCAATATGAACTTTTATTTTGAATCATTTGGATCTGAACATTCATGCCACAATAAATTGAAATAAATTGAGAAATATGCTAGGTAGCATTCCACATCAAAAATTCTATTTTTATCATTTACCTACCCGAGGACGAGCAGGAATTAAGCTTGGGGAGGCTTGATACGTCTCCAACGTATCTATAATTTTTTATTGTTCCATACTATTATATTACCTATTTTGGATGTTTATGAGCTTTACTTTACACTTTTATATCATTTTTGGGACTAACCTACTAACCTGAGGCCCAGCCTGAATTGCTGTCTTTTTTGCCTATTTCGGTGTTTCGCAGAGGAATATCAAACGGATTCCAAATGGAATGAAACCTTTGGGAGCGATCTTTTTGGAACAAACATAATCCAGGAGACTTGGACTGGACGTCAAGAAGCAGCTGAGGTGGCTACGAGGGTGGCCGGCGCGCCCTAAGGGGGTGGGCGCGCCCCCTACCTCGTGGGCCCCTCGTGGCTCCCCTGACCTACCTCCTTCGCCTATATATATCTTCGTACCCCGAAACCATCCAGGAGCACCACAAAAAACTATTTCCACGCCGCTACCTTCTGCATCCATGAGATCCCATCTTGGAGCCTTCGCCGGTGCTCCTCCGGAGGAGGAATCGACCATGGAGGGCCTATACATCATCACCAAGGCCTCTCCGACGAGTTGTGAGTAGTTTACCACAGACCTTCGAGTCCATAGTTATTAGCTAGATGGATTCTTCTCTCTCTTTGAATCTCAATACAAAGTTCTCCTTGATCTTCTTGGAGATCTATTTGATGTAACTCTTTTTGCGGTGTGTTTGTCGAGATCCGATGAATTGTGGGTTTATGATCAAGTTTATCTATGAGAAATATTTGAATCTCCTTTGAATTCTTTTATGTATGATTGGTTATCTTTGCAAGTCTCTTCGAATTATCAGTTTGGTTTGGCCTACTAGATTGATCTTTCTTGCAATGGGAGAAGTGCTTAGCTTTGGGTTCAATCTTGTGGTGTCCTTTTCTAGTGGTAGCAGGGGCAGCAAGGCACGTATTGTATTGTTGCCATCATGGATAAAAAGATGGGGTTTATATCATATTGCTTGAGTTTATCCCTCTACATCATGTCATCTTGCTTAATGCGTTACTCTGTTCTTATGAACTTAATACTCTAGATGCAGGCAGGAGTCGGTCGATGTGTGGAGTAATAGTAGTAGATGCAGAATCATTTCGATCTACTTGTTGCGGACGTGATGCCTATATACATGATCATGCCTAGATATTATCATAACTATGCACTTTTCTATCAATTGCTGGACAGTAATTTGTTCACCCACCGTAATAATTATGCTATCTTGAGAGAACCCACTAGTGAAACCTATGCCCCCCTGGTCTATTCTCTATCATATAAGTTCCCAATCTAATTTATTTTGCAATCTTTACTTTTTAATCTATATCACAAAAATACCAAAAATATTTATCTTATCATATTATCTCTACCAGATCTCACTTTCGCAAGTGGCCGTGAAGGGATTGACAACCCCTTTATCGCGTTGGTCGCGAGGTTCTTCTTTGTTTGTGTAGGCGCGTGGGACTTAGGAGGAGCCTCCTACTGGATTCATACCTTGGTTCTTAAAACTGAGGGAAATACTTACGCTACTTTGCTGCATCACCCTTTCCTCTTCAAGGGAAAAACCAACGCATGCTCAAGAGGTAGCACATGTATTCACCAATAATGTAAGTTTTTCCTTCTCAAGCCTTCAAACTTTGTTGTGTATATTTGGTTTGGCATGACTGCAACAGCTGTTTAGTTTTGATGTTCGCATCAAATTGTATGTTTAAAGTTTATTATGTAGTTCATAAACAAAAGTTTGTGCTTCTCAATTTATGTTTTCAGTTGTACAACCAAGTTGCTTCTTCATACCATGTAAATTAAACTATACAGAGCAAGTGACCTTCTTTTACAATGCATATATGCATCTGTTCTTGATCCGTAATCCAGTGGTGTGGTGAACCTACCCACTACAGCACAATGTCATATTTTGCAATGTCTTAACTATGAACAATGTCATATCATTCTACTATTATTCAAACCGTCTCTTTATTTGCCAATCTGAAATGGGATAAATTGACAGCACACTAACCATTGATACTTATGAGTACTTGATCTATAATCCAGTGGTGTCGTGAAGCTGCCAACTCCTTCACAATGTCATTTCCTGCCATGTCTCGGCCTGAACAATACCATATTGTGTTAATGCTATTTTAAATTGTGTCACATTATTCATCAGTAGGAGATGTGATGAATTGTCAGCACTGATACTTATATGTGCAAAACCTATCATCTGTCTGCTGTTTATCTTTCAGAGTGAGGAGGATATAAGTGTCAAAAAAGTGCAGTCTCATCAGCTTGCTCAGCTGCTTGCGCTGCAGCTCCCAAGCAGGGCTAACCTTTCTTGAACTCTATTGAAGTGTTGTCGGTTTTGTATATTATTTTGTCAACATGTTTATTTGCACTGGCGACGATATTTGATGCCCAGTGTATATAATTTGTTGTCTGCTTGTGCTTTATTATCATAGTGGCAAAGTTTTGATGCCAAGTGGATGTAATATGCCGTAATTTCTTTATTGCATAGTCTAGGTTTTTTCTTATTCACGATGCTGCAGTTGTTTTACTGTATATATATCTTGTCTTCATAGTAAACCGGCCAAACCGTAAAATTTCAGTACATAATCAGGCCGTCATGCAAATCACTATGTATGATCCACATCATGGGCCCCGTCATCTTGGTCCGTGAACAGGCCTAAATGTAAATTGGCCCACTAGTAGATTCGGGCCTTTAATAGGCCGAGTAAACCGCCGACCATATTTTCGCAAGAAAACTCAATGGGCTTTTAGGAGGCTGAAAAGTAGGTTCGGCTTGAAATGTGCCGAACAGCTCACGGGCGGGCAGCAGGCCGAAATAGACCCCGGCCCATGATTGTGCCAATCACATCATGGGTCGTTAACAGGCCAAAATTTTCTCGGTCCTTGTTTACCCCAATCAGATTATCGGCTATGAGCAGGCCGGATGCAAACCGGGTCATAGTTAGGCCCAACTATATGACGGGCTTTTAACAGGCTGAAATAAATATAGGGCCAAAATGTTAAATGGGCCTTTAACACGCCGAAACTAATATCAGGCCGAATTACTAAATGGGCCTTTAGCAAGTGGGCCCAAAAGCATAGCATCCAGTTGACAGGTCGAATCTGATATGGGCCATAATTTAGCCCATAGCCTCTTAATGGGCCGGATCTGATCTGGGCCGTAATTTGGCCCGGAATGTGGTAGGCTTTTAACGGGACGGATCTCATATGGGCCTTTATTAGGCCCGGAACGTGATAGGCTGTTAATGGACCGGATCAAATATGGGTCGGCATTTGGCCCAAAACATGGTAGCGTGTTAATGAGCCGGCCCACTAGTGTCCTCGAAATCTTGTGGGCCTTTAGCTGGGCCTTCCCATTATGGTCGGCGAAATCTCATGGGCCTTTCGCTGGGCTGGCCCATTATGGTCCACAAAATCTTGTGCGCCTTTAGCTGGGCCGGCCCATTATGGTCCGCAAAATCTTGTGGGCCTTTAGATGGGTCGACCCATTATGGTCTGCAAAATCTTGTGGGCCTTTAGTTGGGCCGGCCCATTTAATCTTTATGGTCCACTTTTGGGCCGGTCCACGTGTCAACATATTATAGGCGCATCTCGCCCATTGGATGAGTGACACCCGTGCCAACGTGAAGCTGACACATGGTTCCATCAGCCAATGAGTATTTTACATGTGGAAAATTGGCATTGGTCGTGGCTGTTAGCGGGTTATCGGATCTAAAACCGGACCCGATAGTTTAACAGCGTCCCGTTACGGTGGATGCCATGTGTCGATCACCCTTGATGAAAGCGCTTCTATTACGCGCGATTTATCGTCATGGAAGTGGACACTTCCGTGATGATAATTTTGGTAATGTCATGGAGCACTTCTACGACAGCACATGTATGACTATCTTGATTCTGTCATAAAATCGTCATGGATGTACATGCATGACAAAAAACGTGACCTACTGTGACAAACACGTATCATCACGGAAGTGTATTTTTTCGTAGTGCATATTACACTTTTATCACCAGATCTTCGCCGAACTAGTGCACCTATACAATTTGCCATTGTATTGGGTGTGTTGGGGACACAAGAGATTTCTTGTATTTGGTTCCACGGTCGTTTGAGAGAGACCATCTTCATCCTACACCTCTCACAGATTGATAAACCTTAGGTGATCCACTTGAGGGAAAATTGCTACTGTCCTACAAAACTCTGCGCTTGGAGGCCCAACACATGTCTACAAGAATAAAGTTGCGTAGTAGACATCAAGCTCTTTTTCTGGCGTCGTTGCCAGGGAGGTTAGGAAACCGGCACTCACGCCATGCAAGGAAGCTCTTTTCTAGCGCCGTTGCTCGGGAGGTGAGTGCATGAAGGTATATCTTTAGATCTTGCAGTTGAATCTTTTAGTTTCTTGTTTTATCACTAGTTTGGTTTATAAAGAAAACTACAAAAAATGGAGTTGAGGTTACATCATATTATTGATCATCTTTATAATATCTTTCTTAAAAATGATGGTTCGGAAAATTGTGCTCAATTGATAGAAGAAGAATTTAATAAAATGATTGGCATGAATGATGAGCATGATTGCAATGTTGCTAGTATGAATTATTTGAATATCCATGATGCTAATCATATGCAAAGCCATAAGCTTGGGGATGCTATGTTTGATTAAGATGATATTTTTAGTCCCCCAAGTTTTGATGAGAAATTTATTATGATGAAAGCATGCCTCCTATCTATGATGATTATGGTGATGACATGTATGCTACAAAGAATAATTATAACCATGAAACTTGTCATCATAATTTTAATTTTCAATCGCATGATAGTTATTTTGTTGAGTTTGCTCCCACCATTATTGATGAGAATAAATTTGCTTACGTGGAGAGTAGTAAAATTTCTATGCTTGTGGATCATGAAAAGAATGCTTTATTTGATGGATATATTGTTGAATTCATTCATGATGCTACTTAAAATTACTATGAGAGAGGAACATATGCTTGTAGGTGTTGCAACAATATCAAGTTTCCTCTCTGTGTGTTGAAAGTTTTGAAGTTGCACTTGTTTTGCCTTCCTATTCTAGTTGATTCTTGCTCCCAACAGTTATTTGCTCACAAAATCCCTATGCATAGGAAGTGGGTTAGGCTTAAATGTGCTAGTCATATGCTTCATGATGCTCTCTTTGAGGTTCAATTCTTTGAAATCATCATGCCTAGCTAAAAGGCATTAAAGAAAAGTGCTTGTTGGTAGAAAACCCAATACTTTTACCTGCCTTTTTGTGTATTCACATTATTAGGCTAGTGTGGTAATCATTTTTTATTGCTTTTGTTTCACTAAAGTGTCAAGTAAAGCCTTTTGGATCATGTTGGGTGATAGTTGATTTGATCTTGCTGAAAAACAGAAACTTTTGCGTTCACGGAAACAACTCTCATTTTTAGCAGAAGAGTGATTTTGAGTTGATTCTTTTTGAAGAAGATTAATATACAAATTTCACACGTGGTCATATTTTTTCATAATCTTTGGACTAGCAGAAGTATGGTTGAATACAGATTACTACAGATTGTTCTGTTTTTGATAGATTCTGTTTACAATGCTTAGTTTGCTTATTTTCTGGTTTCTATGGCATATATCGCTCAATATAAATTGTGGAAATGATATGCTACAGTAGGCATTGTGTGGACACAATTACGAATCTTGTCTTTGACGGTACCAAAAGTGAAATGGTTTGCTCTTTATCATACAAACCTATCTCACGAAGTTCCATTAAGTTTTGTGTGATTGAAGTTTTCAAGTTTTGGGTGAGATGTCGATATGAGGAGAATAAGGAGTGACAAGACCCTAAGCTTGGGGATGCCCAAGGCATGCAAGGTAATATTCAAGGAAGATCCAAACAACTATGCTTGGGGATGCCCGGGATGGCATCCCCTCTTTCGTCTCCAACATTATCGGTAACCTCACTTGCAGCTATGTTTTCATTTGTCACATGATATGTGTTTTTCTTGGAGCGTCAATTTATTTTGCTAGTATTTTCTTGATGTGATTTAGAATAATGTGCATATTTTATTTCAATAAAAGTGGCAATGATAGCCTTTGCCATGCTTATTTTGCAAGTTTACATGTTGCTGTTTCAAAACAGAAAGTTTATCTCTGTTGCAAAAATTCCCTAGAAAAGTCAGAATATGGTAAAATGTTGAATTTTTTTGCAAAATAAGATCTGATAAATTTTAAACAGTCTAGTATTTTTCTCATAATTTTTCGAGTTAGGTAAGTATGATGAATCTTGCATTCTTTACAGACTGTACTGTTTTGGCAGATTACTGTTATGTTTGCATTGTTTGCATATGTTTGCTTGTTTAATGATTCTATTTGAGGATAGGAGTATTAAATATGCAGAGGCATTTAGTATTAAATGTTGAATAATAATTTTAGTGATTTGCTAAAGTAGAGAATGATAAGGTTTTGCACTGATTTATACTAACTTATCTCACGAGTTCTTGTTGAGTTTTGTGTGGATGAAGTTTTTGAGATTTAGGGAAACCGTGATATAAGAGGAATTAAGGAGACACAAAAGCTCAAGCTTGGGGATGCTCAAGGCATCCGTAGATAATATTTCAAAAAGTCTCCTGCATCTAATCTTGGGGATGCCCCGGTAGGCATCCCACCTTTCTTCTTCAACAATTATCGGTTAGTATCGGTTGAGCCTAAGTTTTTGCTTCTTCACATGAGTTGTGCTACTATTGAAATGTCATTTTATTTTCATTTTTCTTGCTTCTTTAATAAAATACTTAGATCTGAAAGTTTTTGAATAAGAGAGAGTCCTCAAATAACTACTCGCATGATCTTCACTTATATCTTGTTGGAATAGTTTGTCATTTACTCTTGTGCTTCACTTATATCCTATGAGTAAATTGTTGAATAAATTTAATGTCATGAAGTTGAAATTATATCATGCCTAGTGGTAGATTCACACTGCGTTTAGAAACTGAAATCTTTTGAGGCTTTACAATCACAATATTGGTCATACAAGCAGTTCACAAATAATTACTATAAGGAAGAGTACTTTCACTTATAAATACACTATCCTAGAAATCTTTTGTGATTGTGAGCCCCCATCAAAATATTATATGCCAAAATTGCTGACGTTGGACAAGGAAGACAATGTAATGATTTATGTTTGTTCATATTCACATAGAAGTTATATTGTCATAGATCTTTCAACATGGGGTGATTGCCCCCTATCTTTTCTAGCCAAAAATTCCGCACCAAGTAGAGATACTACTTGTGCATCCAAACAACCCTTAAACCCAAATCTTATTTTCAAAAGTCCACCATACCTACCTATGGATTGAGTTAGATCCTTCAAGTAAGTTTTCATAGGTGCAATAAGGTAATAAAAATTGCATCTGAAAGTGTTAGATCATTTAGTGTAAGAGAAAATTGAGCGTTGTACGAACTTGTGATGGCAAAGAATAAAAATGAAAAACTGCATAATAAAGTTTGCTATCATAAGGGGCAATATAACGTGACGTTCTTTTGCACTAAGGGGTTGAGCATACAAACAAATAAGCGCATGGCAACCTCTGCTTCCCCATGCGAAGGGCCTATAATTTACTTTTCAGTATTTACTTTTATGCAAAGAGTCAATGTTTTTCTCTCTATTCCTTTTTATTTTTCTCTTTTGGCAAGCATCATGTGGTGAGGAAAGATCTAGGCACATATGTCCAGTTGAATATGGGTGGCATGAGTTATTATTGTTGATATCACCCTTGAGGTGAATACGTTGGGAGGCAAAATAATAAGCCCCTATCTTTCTATGTGTCCGGTTGAAACGTTTTGCTCATGTGTATGCGTTGAGTGTTAGCAATCATAGAAGACTATATGATGGTGGAGTATGTGGAGCACTTACTTAAACTCTATTGAATAAGTGGAATTGCAATTGCTTGGTGACTGAGAACATAGGTTGTTGGGTTTCAAGAGAATTCATTGTTTGAACCTTAACATGTGAATTGGTTGCTACTATAACATGAAAAATTTTATGAGAAAGAACAGTTGTTATGATGCTAGGAAAAGTGATTGAAATTATCATTGATCAAACTTATGCACTTTACTAGCATTCACACTTCATAAATTATTTCTTTTATCATTTACCTACTCGAGGACGAGTAGGAATTAAGCTTGGGGATGCTGATATGTCTCCAACGTATGTATAATTTATGAAGTATTCATGGTAATATATTATCATTCTTGGATGTTTTACAATCATTTTATAGCAACTTTATGTAATTTTTGGGACTAACCTATTGACCTAGTGCCTAGTGCCAGTTGCTGTTTTTTGCTTGTTTTTTACATCGCAGGAAATCAATATCAAACGGAGTCCAAACACCGCGTAACTTTTTGGAGATTTTTTCTGGACCAGAAGGAACCCAATGGGCCTGAGCTGCACCTGGGGGGTGCACCGAGGGGGCACAACCCACCAGGGCGTGCCAGGGACCCTGGCATGCCCAGGTGGGTTGTGCCCACCTCGGTGGCCTCCCGCACCCCCTATTTGCACTATAAATTCACAAATATTTTGAAACCCATCAGGGTTAACCTAGATTAGAAGTTTCGCCGCCGCAAGGTCTTTGTATCCGCAAAAACCAATCTAGACCCCGTTCCGGCACACTGTCAGAGGGGGGAATCATCTCCGGTGGCCATCTTCATCATCCCGGCGGCCACCATGATGAGGAGGGAGTAGTCCACGCTCACGGCTGAGGGTTTGTACCAGTAGCTATGTGTTTGATCTCTCTCTCTCTCGTGATATATATCATGGGATTTGTTAATATAGTCGGATCATATGAAGTTTCTCCCCTCTATACTCTTGTTATAATGAATTGAATCTTTACCCTCAAAGTTTTGTCTCGTCGGATTGAATATTCAGAGATGAGAACACATGATATATGTTTTGCAATATGAATACTTTAGGTGACAATGAGGTATCTTACTGATTCACTAGATATGTGTTATGGCATTCAACTCGCGGATTCCTGCGGTGATATTGGGGTAATCTATGCATAGGGGTTGATGCACGTTTTTCTCTGACGGAAACTTTGGGGTCTCTTTATAATTCTTTGTGTGGATTGAGTATTATGAATATGAATTTGCTTTGGTATTATTCTAGTACGAACTCTAGGATAGATCGAACGGAAAAAATAGCTTTGTGTTATTTTAGTATGAACTCTTGAATAGATCGAATGTAAAGAATAGTTTTGAGGTGGTTTCGTGACCTACAAACAATTCCTATCTTTTGTTCTCCGCTAATAGGAACTCGGGAGTGATTCTTTATTGCACTTTGAGGGATAATCATACGATCCAACTACGTTAGCATTGTTGAGAGGTTGCACTAGCGAAAGTACGGACCCTAGGCCTCAGTTTTAAGCATTGCAACACCGTTTTTGTGCCCATTTACTATTTGCTACCATCCTGTTTTTATTTGTTCAGATTATAAAAATATATTTCTACCATCCGTATTACACTTTTATCACCATCTCTTCGCCGAACTACTGCACCTATACAATTTGCCATTGTATTGGGTGTGTTGGGGACACAAGAGATTTCTTGTATTTGGTTGCAGGGTCGTTTGAGAGAGACCATGCATCTTCATCCTACACCTCTCACGGATTGATAAACCTTAGGTCATCCACTTGAGGAAAAATTGCTACTATCCTACAAAACACTGCACTTGGAGGCCCAACGCGTGTCTATAAGAATAAAGTTGCATAGTAGACATCAGACACTTATAGGAATAGCCAAATGGATTGATCGGAAAGAATATCTTTGAGGTGGTTTCATACCCTACAATAATCTCTTCGTTTGTTCTCCGCTATTAATGACTTTGGAGTGACTCTTTGTAGCACATTGAGGGATTGTTATATGATCTAATTATGTTATCATTGTTGAGAGAACTTGCACTAGTGAAAGTATGAACCCTAGGCCTTGTTTCAAAGCATTGCAATACCGTTTTTGCTCACTTTTGTAACTAGTTACCTTGCTGTTTTTATATTTTCAGATTACAAAAACCTGTATCTACCATCCATATTGCACTTGTATCACCATCTCTTCGCCGAACTAGTGCACCTATACAATTTACAATTGTATTGGGTGTGTTGGGGACACAAGAGACTCTTTGTTTTTTGGTTGCAGGGTTGTTTGAGAGAGACCATCTTCATCCTACGCCTCCTACGAATTGATGAACCTTCACTACAAGAAATATGTCAACTAGTGACCTTCTGTCAGTGATCCTAGAAGAATTGGTCATAGATCTATGACCATTTGAGACCAATTGGTCAAAAGCTGTTCGGGGGGCTCCAAACCCTAAACCATTGCAACCATTTTGGTCAGAAAGGTCGTAATTTCCTTACATGAAATGGTCATAAAGCAAACAGTGTTGGTCCGCTGCCTTATTTCTAGTTATTAACGACCAATATAGATGGTCATAGGCTTGTAGATTGTGGTGGGTTGTGACGACTAGGCGACATCTCATCAGTTTTGCCTATGTGTCATGTCCATGTGTCAATTTTTGCCCTATGTTGTGAAGCAACCTATATTTCTGTTATTCCAAAAATTCCCAAAAAATTCTCATAAATTGTTTGGATCATATCTTCATCAAATATGTCAAAAACATTCCTTGCCTAGTTCAAAAATAACTCAACAATATTCATTTTCCTATTCTGTTCAGAGCAGCACTTTGTGAAGGAAGTACCACTTTGGCATGTCCAAATGGTATCCATTTTCTACAGTGCTTTCCTATGCCCAAATAACCATTCTCCACCAAATGCCAGCTCAATCCATTCATTATTCTGAGCCCAGCTTCAACATTCGTATTTATGTCCAGTGTGGTACTTTGCAAAGCAAGTACCACCTAGGGTCCTCCTTTTGAGCTGAAATTTTGTGAAGACGGTCTTCTTAGTAACTGATCATCCTCAACCAAAGCTCACTCACATTAGCCATGTGCACTTCCTGTACCGCTAATCAAACACTTGGCTACTTATTCATGTTTGAGCATCGATAGGTCTCCTCGTGAGAATCTTATGTTGTGATTTTCTTCCTAGCACCTACCTGGGGAGTGCCCAACCCACTAGACATGCCTAGGCCGCCCAGAACACATGGCAACGCCACGGTCACACGGTGACCACGCGGCGGGCATGCTAGTTTACGCGCTCTAGAGTTGGAGCCCTTGGCCACCCTCCAAACCTCGATGCATCGCCACCAAACCATGTATTTATGATTAAATAGGTACTTATGTAACTAGAAATGATTTTTTGAAAAAATAAATAGCAAACTATGAGGCAGCTCCAATTCAAATTTGACTCGCTTCCAACTGTATCGGCGGAAATTTGTCTTTTTCACGAGAGGTGGACAAAACTTTTTACACCCAACCATTTTATCAATTGTACATTAAATATGCCCTAGTATTTTAGGAAATTGATTTGGTCCAATTTTGCAACAATTATTTGGGAGGTCCTTCACAAAAAAACCTCCTTTTGGGCACTCGAAAAATGGAAAATGGTTTTTTCGTCCAAAGAAAATGAAAACTTCCTTGGGAAACATTGTTTGCCATTCCAATATGCACCCTTGTGCACAATATGAGATCATTTGAACAAACTATGCCATGAATGTGGCCATAAGATTGATCATTTGGCTTGAAAGCCATTGATCTCCACACGTGATAGCTCGTTTCTAAGAACACTTTTTTATAATAATTTCCATAGTTACAAGTTTGTTATTTTTCTTGGGAACGTGGCCACATATAATGACACAATGCAAAGGTTTCCCAATTTTTTGATTTTTTTTTGAATTTTTTATGCTCGTTCCAAAATGCGGTCAAAACGACGGGAATGACCATTCCTAGCTAGTGATTGAATCTTGGGATTTTTTTGGTGTTTCTCTGATTAAATAGATAGTTAGGTGCCTAGAAATGATTTTTGGAAAAAATAAAGAGCAAACTACGAGGCAGCTACAGTTCAAATTTGACCCGCTTCCAACAGAATCGACGGAAATTTGTCTTTTTCACGAGAGGTGGATCAAAACTTTTTACACCCAAAGATTTGGTCAATTGTGCATTCAATATGGTCTAGTATTTTAGAAAATTGATTTGGTCCAATTTTGCAACAATTATTTGGTAGGTCCTTCACAAAAAAAACCTCCTTTTGGGCACTCAAAAAATGGAAAATGGTTTTTTCGTCCAAAGAAAATGAAAACTTCCTTAGGCAATATTGTTTGCCATTTCAATATGCACCCTTGTGCACAATATGATATCATTTGAACAAACTATGCCGTGAATGTGGCCATAAGATTGATCATTTGGGTTGAAACCCATGAATCTTCACACATGATAGCTTGTTTCTGACAACACTTTTTTAAAAGAATTGTCGTATTACAAGTTAATTATTTTTCCTGGTAACTTGGTCACATATAATGACACAATGCAAAGGTTTTCCAATTTTTTGATTTTTTTTGAATTTTTTATGCTCTCTTCAAAATGCGGTCAAAACGGCGGGCTTGACCGTTCCTAGCTAGTAGTTGAATTTTGTAATTTTTTGGTGTTTCTCTGATTAAATAGTTAGTTTTGTACCTAGAAATGAATTTTTGAAAAATTAAAGAGCAAACTACGAGGCAGCCGCAATTCAAATTTGACCCGCTTCCATCTAAATCGGTGGAAATTTGTCTTTTTTACGAGAGGTGTATCAAAACTTTTTACACCCAACCATTTGGTCAATTGTTCATTAAATATGATCTAGTATTTTAGAAAAATGATTTGGTCTAATTTTGCAACAATTATTTGGGAGGTCCTTCACAAAAAAACCTCCTTTTGGGCACTCAAAAAATGGAAAATGGTTTTTTTGTCCAAAGAAATGAAAACTTCCTTGGGCAATATTGTTTGCCATTCCAATATGCACCCTTGTGCACAATATGAGATCATTTGAACAAACTATGCCATGAATGTGGCCATAAGATTGATCATTTGGCTTGAAAGCCATTGATCTCCACACGTGATAGCACGTTTCTGAGAACACTTTTTTAAAATAATTGCCGTATTACAAGTTTGTTATTTTTCCTGGGAACTTGGCCACATATAGTGACACAATGAGAAGGTTTCCCAATTTTTTGATTTGTTTTGATTTTTTATGCCCGTTTCAAAATGCGGTCAAAACGGCGGGAATGACCGTTCCTAGCTAGTGGTTGAATTTTGGAATTTTTTTGGTGTTTCTATGATTAAATAGATACTTATGTACCTAGAAATGATTTTTGGAAAAAATAAATAGCAAACTACAAGGCAGCTACAGTTCAAATTTGACCTGCTTCCAACTGAATCGACGGAAATTTGTCTTTTTCACGAGAGGTGGATCAAAACTTTTTACCTCCAACCATTTGGTCAATTGTGCATTAGATATGGCCCAGTATTTTAGAAAATCGGTTTGGTCCAATTTTGCAACAATTATTTGGGAGGTCCTTCACAAAAAAACCTCCTTTTGGGCACTCAAAAAATGGAAAATGGTTTTTTCGTCCAAAGAAAATGAAAACTTCCTTGGGCAATATTGTTTGCCATTCCAATATGCACCCTTGTGCACAATATGAGATCATTTGAACAAACTATGCCATTAATGTGGCCATAAGATTGATCATTTGACTTGAAAGCCATTGATCTCCACACGTGATAGCTCGTTTATGAGAATACTTTTTTAAAATATTTGTCGTATTACAAGTTTGTTATATTTCCTGGGAACTTTGCCACATATGATGACACAATGCGAAGGTTTCCCAATTTTTTGATTTTTTTGATTTTTTATGCCTGTTTCAAAATGCGGTCAAAACGGCAGGAATGACCGTTCCTAGCTAGTGGTTGAATTTTGGAATTTTTTTTGTGTTTCTTTTATTAAATAGATACTTATGTACCTAGAAATGATTTTTGGAAAAAATAAAGAGCAAACTACAAGGCAGCTATAGTTCAAATTTGACCCGCTTCCAACTGAATCGGCAGGAATTTGTCTTTTTCACCAGAGGTGTATCAAAACTTTTTACACCCAACCATTTGGTCAGTTGTGCATTAAATATGGCCTAGTATTTTAGAAAAATAATTTGGTCCAATTTTGCAACAATTATTTGGTAGGTCCTTCACAAAAAAAACCTCCTTTTGGGCACTCAAAAAATGGAAAATGGTTTTTTCGTCCAAAGAAAATGAAAACTTCCTTAGGAAATATAGTTTGACATTCCAATATGCACCCTTGTGCACAATATGATATCATTTGAACAAACTATGCCATGAATGTGGCCATAAGATTGATCATTTGGGTTGAAACCCATGAATCTTCACACATGATAGCTCATTTCTGAGAACACTTTTTAAAAGAATTGTCGTATTACAAGTTTATTATTTTTCCTGCTAACTTGGTCACATATAGTGACACAATGCAAAGGTTTTCCATTTTTTTGATTTTTTTTTGAATTTTTTATGCCCGTTTCAATATGCGGTCAAAACGGCGGGCTTGACCGTTCCTAGCTAGTAGTTGAATTTTGTCATTTTTTTGGTGTTTCTCTGATTAAATAGATAGTTTTGTACCTAGAAATGATTTTTGGAAAAAATAAAGAGCAAACTACGAGGTAGACGTAGTTCAAATTTGACCCGCTTCCTCCTAAATCGGCGGAAATTTATCTTTTTCACCAGAGGTGGATCAAAACTTTTTACACCCAACCATTTGGTCAATTGTGCATTAAATATGACCTAGTATTTTATAAAAATTATTTGGTCCAATTTTGCAACAATTATTTGGTAGGTCCTTCACAAAAAAACCTCATTTGGGGCACTCGAAAAATGGAAAATTATTTTTTGTGCAAAGAATATAAAAAATCCCTTTATCGATACTGTTTCCTATTCCAAGATGTAAACTTTTGCAGAGTATAATGAACTCATTTTGAATAAATATAAAGAATATAAAGAATATCATTTGAACAAATATTTGGTAGGTCTTTTACAAAAAGAACTCATTTTGAGCACTAAAAAATGGAAAATGATTTTTCGAGACCTATTTAGAAAGTCATAAAGTCTTCAAATTGTTTGTTGCATTCTGATTGGTCTATAGGCATATCACGCGAATCATGCATCAGACACCGTTGGATGCTCCGGGACCCTCACCCTCTCACCCACGTAGCCCTCTCA
>NC_057813.1:642142241-642144549 GCF_018294505.1 Triticum aestivum
CGCCGCCCCCGCACCATGGCCATCGATGGCGAGGAGCCCGAAACCCCATGCCTCCCAAGCGCCCGAAACCCTAGCCCGTGGCGCAGCCATGGCGACCGAGCTCTGGATCCGCGGGCTGGAGGTGCAGCATCGGATCTGGTCCAGGGTGCCGCCATCATGTAGCAGCACCACCAGCTGGACCAGTGGCTCGCTGGCGGCGTGGGCGGGTTGCACGCGTCCTCCAGTGCCATCCGCGACTGTCTCCCGTCGCTAGGGTTTTGCCCGGCGTGGTCCAGCGACTCAGGTGCGTCCCTCCACTCCATCTCCTCCTCTTCACATCCGCCCGTCACTTCCTCACCTGTGTTCTCTCCCTCCCAGATCCAAGATGCCATCCTTGCTCGAGCACCGGGACACCATGGGAGGGATGGCCTCTTCCTGCCCTGCCCCGACGCCATGGAGTGACTAGATCTGGATGTTGGCCGTGAGCCCAGCCACCTCCTTGCGGCCGCATCCACTACAAATAAAATACACTTCCGTGATGATACGTGTTTGTCACAGTAGGTCGCATTTTTTGTCATGCATGTACATCCATGACAAATTTATGATAGAATCAAGATAGTCATACATGTGTTGTCGTAGAAGTGTTCCATGACATTACCAAAATTATCATCACGGAAGTGACCACTTCCATGACGATAAATCGCGCGTCACAGAACTGCTTTCGTCAAGGGTGACTGACACGTGGCATCCACCGTAACGGAACATCGTTTAGCTCTCGGGTCGGGTTTTGGATCCGATAACCCGTTAACAGCCCCGACCAATGGGGATTTTCCACGTGTAAAATCATCATTTGCTGGAGGAAACACGTGTCGGCTCACCATTGGGGCAGATGTCATCCGCTCATTGGACCGAAGGCGCCTATGATACGGCGACACATGGCACGGCCCAACAAAGGCCCATTCCTATGAAAAGGTCGGCCCATTTGACTTGGTCAAAAGGTGGCGGGCCGGCCCATGGAAAGCCTGTTAACGGCCTGTTCGCATATAGCCCATTTACAGCCCGCTAACCCAGGGCCCGTTACGCCCTATCCGAATTAGGCCTAGTAGCGTCATCTGGGCCGTCCAATATGATTTAGCCCATTTTAACTTCCGGCCCGTGTGTGGCCCATGACTTCTTTCGGCCCATATGAGGACCTTTGTAACTCTTGGCCATTAACGGCCTGTGGTGAAACTGGCCCGTAATGAATAGTGTACCACTTTATACCCATTAACGGCCCGTTATTCCATTGGGCCGTTTCCGACCCAAGTTATCTTTCAGCCTTCTCAGCGCCCATTGATTCTTGGTCTCATTTGCAGCATTCGGTTACATATGGCCCGTTACTGTCATTTTCTGCTTGTGGGCCAAATTCAGCCCGTCGTTACAGTCGGCCCGTTTGTGGACCATTAATACGTTGGGCCGTTTTCATGTCAAAAAAAACCCGTTGGGCTGTTTTCATAGATTTATCAAATACGGCCTATTAACGGCCCGTTATGGTCCACGAATAGTACGACCCATGATTGGTGAAATGATGATACGCCCCGTAGAAGGCCCATGGATCCTACGGCCCGTATGAGGCCCATGGATAGTGCGGCCCGTAGAAGGCCCATGGACCCTACGGCCCGTAGAAGGCCCATTGATCTCTAAGGCCTATATAGAAGGCCGATGGATCCTACGGCCCGTATAGAAGGCCAATGGTCCTACGGCCGAACGAAGGCCCATGGATCATACGGCCTGCAGGAGGCCCATGGTTACAACAGTCCGTGTGTTGCCATGATTATTTTGGCCTAGTTACCAAAAATAGGCTATTGTGGCCACTACAAAAACACAGAAAAAGAACTGCAGTGACTGCAAGCAAACAACTAAACAAGCACTACTAGGAAAAGGGCTATAGATAGGATTGATACTAATGGCACACCAGGTAAGTAGTGCGCCACTACTATATACTAATGGCGCACCGGTTGGAGGTGCGCCATTAGTGTGGAAGACACTAATGGCGCACCAGGCACACGGTGCGCCACTAGTATTGAATTTTTTTTCCATTTTTCCATACACTCTAATGACGCATGGTGCCAAAGTGCGCCATTACTAGTTCTACCAAGTAATGGCGCACCTTGTAAGCAGTGCGCCATTAGTATATAATTGTTTTTTACTTTTTTGCAAAACTGCTAATGGCGCACCGTGTATATTTTCATGGACACTTTTTGATCTCGATCTCGATCCCACCTGCACCCTCCCCCGCTAGCTCCACCACCACCGACGACCCACTGCAACCCTCCCCAGCTCCACCGCC
>NC_057813.1:642145529-642146175 GCF_018294505.1 Triticum aestivum
ACCCCCCGCACCTTCCCCCCGCTCCACCGCCGTCGCCGATGATATTTTCAATTAACAAATTTGAACATATTTTCTAAATAATTATTATTGTTTTTATAAAAAAATATTACTGTTATGATTTAAACAAGTTTGAACATATTTAAACACAAATAAATATCAAACAGGATTTAAAATGCATAAAAAATATTGGGGAGCGTGGGAATCGAACCCACGACCTCCTGATGTGTGTGCTACATACTGACCAGTCGGGCTAGTGGGCGGGTTCTGTTGTAGATAGGGTTAGGTGGTATATATGTCGGGCTAGATTAAATTACTTATGGCGCACCCCTAGGTGGTGCGCCATTGCTAAGCCACCCCCACACTAAAATCCCCAATCCCCAATCCACACTCTAATCCCTCCCCTGCCTCACCCGTCGTCCCCGGCCGTACGTGCACCCGACCACCCTCCGCCGCCGACCACCTCCCTCATCGTCCCCCCTCTGCCCGCGCCCTCGCCGTCCCCATCCCCCCGCGGCCCCGCCTGCGCCCCCTCCCTCCCGAGCGCGACAGCTAGGGTTCCTAGCCACCGCTGCCGGCTCGCCGCCGCGGGCGCGCCCAGCCGGCCGAACCCTCCGCTGCCCTGCCTCCGGTACAGGCCATTCCAGCC
>NC_057813.1:642146410-642158952 GCF_018294505.1 Triticum aestivum
CCTCCCCCCTACCCCCTCTCAACCGCCCCGTCCCCTCAGCGCCGCCCGCCATCTCCCCGAACCCTAGCTCCGCCGGCATCGGGGACGACCACCTCATCGGCCTCACCAGGCCGTAGGCCCTCAAGCCCCACGCCGTCCTTGGCCTCGCCCTCTCCACTGGCAGCGCCCCTTTCTCTGCCCCTGCAGCGCAGGAGCAGCAGTAAACAGCCAGGTAAGATGATGATGCATTTTCATTCAGTCTTTCTATTTGTAATACTTGTTTGTTGTGAAGATAAGATGATGATGCTATTTTCTTATATGGTGAAGATATACTCTAGTTCTCTTTGTGCTGTGTCACTCTATTTTTCAAATGTATTTATTTGAGCCAACGTATTTCAGTGTGTGTCCTCGGTAAACGAGGCATTTGACTTGATTGATCCCGGAAGGCAACGTATTTTGCAATCCATCTTCGTAGGAAGGAGTATAACAAGAACATTGGTTAGATACATGAGCTACTATGGATGAAAGTGTGGTGTTTATACTCTGCCTTCGACAGAGCAGAGAAACCAAATACTTGAAACTATTATCTGGTAGGAGATTTATTTTAACAAGATAGAAGAAAACACCCAAGATGATAGGTAATAATACATTCATGTCTAAGACCATTGAGTGGTTGAACCGTATGCGGTGTGCCTATATATGCCTGTATATATTGCCCGTGGTTCGCCTAAGACACGACGAAATCACCATATGTGACTGAAAATATGGAGAAGAACCAGAGGCTTCTTGAGAGCAACCAAACAAACATTAAGTGGAATTAATTAGATTGTGTGTATAGTAGTAGTACTAGTTTTTGCTGGTGTTTTTGCTGGTGAACCATACGACATTAAGTGAAATTAAGTAGAAATTATAGTAGTTTCAGTTTCACAAATCAAGTTTCAGTTTCACCACCAGCTCAACACTAGCTACATACTGCTGCCCAATACTAGCTCTTTAGAGGTGATACTGCTTTCTTTTCTTATCTTAAAACATGCTACAAGGGGCAAAGCATGGATGGTTGCCTTTCGGGTGCATTATCCCACTAACCCGGCCCGGCTGATTGCCTTTCGGGTGCGAATCAGCCACGCGACATGTTTGATCGACCGTGCCGATCCTTGTGCTTGCAGGGTTGGATATGGATGATGACTAGATGCCATCTGCGTGCTTCTTCTTCTGGTCTGACCTGCACCGCCATTAATTAGTGTTAACTGTACTAGTATAATCAACTTCAGAGAGTGTCACACTCAGTTCAGCATCTGACAGACCAAGTGGCACTATCAACTTGTCTTTATCTCCATTTTTCTTGAGCACACACCTATCATGTATCATGTATGTAGTAGCAACATGCTGATGGGGAGGTGTAGCAAGATCATGACAAAATGTGCTGCTATCTTATTCCAAGATGCACATTTTCTCTCAAACTGACATGTTCTTAATATGGACTCTGTTTGATGATAGAGGTGTAGCAGGATCATGAAAAATCAGCTGTTATCTTATTCCAAGATGCACATTTCCTCTGAAACTGACTGAACTGTTCTTAATTTTGTAGGTAGAGGGCAAGATAATTTGTTGGTTGTTTGCTGTCATGTTGTTATTACTTCCATTAGGGCATCTGTTGGTTCATTAACCTTTCTAACATCTGCATATTTCAGGTTTCCGAGGAGGTAAAGGAAGTGAAGTTCAGACAGTGCAGCAGCAGCAACACCTTCAAGGTGAGAAATATGTTCCTATTTATCTTTTTTTGCTCAAGTTCTTCAGTACATCATATAATATAGAGAAGTGCAGATCAAGTGGTGCAATCATATACATCTGCCACTTAAGTCATCCTTCCCTTTAAGCAGAGTGATGCCTTTCGATGTCACACAATAATGTTTGTTGCAAGACATTCTACTCTTAGTGTTTGTTTGTTTACTGCATAAAAATATATAGTTTTGCTGCTATTATGCATGTATTCGCTGCTGCTGTTGTTGTACTTGTGATGATGTTGTAGGTACCCCGAGAGGCCCTTGAGTTTGCCGGAATGTCGATTAACTTCCGTTCCGG
The DNA here is from genome assembly GCF_018294505.1 of Triticum aestivum. Classification (NCBI taxonomy): domain Eukaryota; kingdom Viridiplantae; phylum Streptophyta; class Magnoliopsida; order Poales; family Poaceae; genus Triticum; species Triticum aestivum. The sequence continues at coordinate 642,148,472 of NC_057813.1, forward strand.
CAAATTCGGGTACTCCATATGTCCTATTTTCAGCAAAGGTAATGCTAAAATTTTCCGTGAATTTTAGCATTACTTTGCTAAAAATAGGACATATGGGGTACTTGCGACTAATGTCTGTTATCATGCATGTTTTATGATCTATTGTAAGGGTACTAATTGGTCTCTTCTGCTGCTTATCAAAGATGGCGGGAAACAGCCACCGCCGATCTGCGACACCGCAGTACGAGTTGGATGCTTCCGAGTTCTTCACTATCATACTTGAGGCTTCAGTATCATCCATGACGCAGGTATATAAAACGAGAGATCTCCCCTTCACCCATCTCATTATGATATCTGTTGTTTGCTACATCACTCATTGTCCCAAACTGCAGAGGCTGCCTGACAGTTTTATGAACATGCTGATGGGTGAAGATCCGCCAAATAATGTGAAGTTGCGACAGGCCGGCAGCGGGTTTCGCAGGCAGTGGGATGTGCAGTTGGTGATCAAGAAGGGCCACATGTACTTGTCTCGTGGGTGGGAGAAGTTCTACCGTGCCTACGACCTGCAGCTGGGGTACTTCCTTCTCTTCAGGTACGACGACGACGCCAACATGCTCATCGTGAAGGTGTTCAACAAGACTATGTGTTGCATGCGCTACGCTGCCGATAATGATGCCGGTACGTTCTGCCTCTTCTTATTCCTCTACATTTGGCTTTGTCTCACATCGATTGTTAACGGTCATTGTTTCATTTTGGACAGGTAATGGGAGCAGCAGCAGCAACACTGGCTACAGCCAAAGCAGCAGCGACTATGGCTGTAGCGAAAGCAGCAGCGATTCTGGCAGAAGCATAGACACCAAGAAGGATGATCCGGACTGGAGTGCGGGAGAAGAGGAGCAGAGTGAGAATGAGGAGCTGCAGGATGACGATGGGCATCAGGCTGAGGATGACCTAGCGCTGGTGGTGGCTGACCAAGGGCAAGAGATGGTGGTGGCTGACCATGGGCAAGAGATGGTGGTGGCTGACCATGGGCAAGAGATGGAGGTGGCTGAGGATGACCTAGCGATGGTCGTGCCTGAAGGTGGCCTCGCGATGGTGGTGGTGCCTGACAATGACCACGCACCGGTGGTGGCGCCGGCGATCCCACAGCTGGGCGACATGACCACGCCAATTGTGGTAGAAGACTACATCCCACTTCCTCCACTGCCTCCACCGCCTCGCTGCTCTAGGCGCATCAGGGAGAGGAAGGAGTAGAAGAAGAAGAACAATGCATGAGAACTGAACTTTGTCAGGTATGTCAGATCTCCTATAGGTTAGCTATCCAAAATGATATATATATATATATATATACTTAGTTACCTATGTTATCTCTAATATGCTTAGTTTCTTATAGGTTAGCTTCATTTTTACCTAAGTTGGCTCTAATATACTAACTTAGAGCTTATATGCTTAGTTTCCTATAGGTTAGCTCCAAAAATAACTTATGTTAGCACAAAATGATCAAGTTTACATAATAAGCTTGTAGTCATTTTCTTATTCTTCTTCTTTTCCAAAATGACATAGGTTAGCTTCATTTTACCTAAGTTGGATCTAATATACTAACTAAGAGCTAATATGCTTAGTTTCCTATAGGTTAGCTCCAAAATAACTTATGTTAGCACAAAATGATCAAGTTTACATAATAAGCTTATAGTCTTTTTCTTATTCTTCTTCTTTTCCAAAATGACATAGGTTAGCTTCATTTTACCTAAGTTGGCTCTAATATACTAACTTAGAGCTTATATGCTTAGTTTCCTATAGGTTAGCTCCAAAATAACTTATGTTAGCACAAAATGATCAAGTTTACATAATAATCTTATAGTCTTCTTCTTATTCTTCTTCTTTTCCAAAACTCTTCTTATTCTTCTTCTAGTGTTCTTCTTCTTCTAGTATTCTTCTAGTCTTCTTCTTTTTCTTCTTCTAACTTCTTGTTTATCATTTTGCTGATTTGATTTAATTGACGGAAGCTTGCGTGGATGGAGTGCTTCTTTTCCATTTGTTTTTTTATTTTGTATCAATGTGAAACTTTTGTGAATTGATGGATAACCGTGTTGGATGAACAATGTGAAACTTTTGTAATATGTAACGATGGAACTATGTGTTGGCTATGTATGTATATATGATGGAACTTGTGTGTTGGTTATGTATGTATATATGATGGAACTTGTGTGTTGGCTATGATTGTTATATGGATGCTTGTTGTATATATATGTGTTGGATATCTCATAGGTGAAATAGTGACCTGAGATTAAGAAAAAAAATTAAAAAAATTACTAATGGCGCACTACAATGTGATGCGCCATTAGTATAGAAGACACTAGTGGCGCACTGTGGGCAAAATTAATGCGCACTGCCTAGTGCGCCATTACCAGTGGTGCGCCATTAGTAAAAAATACTAGTGGCGTGCTACTAATGGCGCACTGGTAATGCGCCATTAGTAGGCAAAACCAGTGCGCCATTAGTAGGCTTTTTCCTAGTAGTGAAGACAATAAGGAAATAAATAAGCAAGCAATTAAGGCTAGCCTATTACCGCTATTACACATATTACATCCACTGGGCATCAAAGTTCGCCACCAGTGCAAATATATGGAACAAAGCAGCATATTACATACACTTGGCCGTCAAAATTGGCCACCAGTGCAAATAAACGCAGCAGCAAAACAAGAGCATAACTGAAACAATTTCAGAAGAGCTCAAGAAACGTTATCCTAGGTATCCACCATGCTGGCAATAAGCTTAGCAAGCTGATTAGCTTTGTCCTGTTTGGCGCTAAAATCCTCCAACGCTTGTTGTTGCACCAGAAAGTATGCATCTGAATGCTCCGGGGGCTTCCGAAGTCCTTCCGCTTCTTGTCGCATCACAGCTGATCGACGTCTTTCAGCTTGTAGTTGAGACTCAACAAACCGAACTGATTCAGACAGTGAGTTTGAATAGCTTGTGCTAGCGGTAGTGGCCAGTAACTCAAACACTAAACCAACACAGGAGTTTGGGGTTGTCTCGTTGTCTTCAAGATAGTCTTCCTTAGCTGTTTTATCAGCTTTGTTGGAGACCAACAAGGATGTGTCACTATCCTGAACCTTATCTGCATTACTTCCTTTACCATTGCTTAATAAGGCACTCTTCCCCAATATTCTGTCAGCATTCTAAAAGAAGAAACAAGCAGACACATAACAAGTTTAGCATGTACTAGTATATGAAACTCATTTCGGTGAACCAGTTCATTATTAAGGTGGACAGGATTAAACTACCAAGTCTTCTATTGCCAAGTACTAGTACATAATAAAAGCATCAAACAAACATATATCTATGTCCTATGGTCACTGCATTGTCTTGCCAAATCAATATAGAGACATGGTTCAAATCATATCAGTTCAAGACAAAGCAGCAGTGAAAGAATACAAAGCGTGGGAAACTACACGGCACAACAAGATTTCAGATGGGTACCACGGGTCTACATGTACAACAATACTATTGGCTTTGTTGTGATGCTAGTAATGTGCATGATATGAAAGTCAACTGTATACACAATTGAAATTGAAATCAAAAGAGCTATTGATAAGAGCAAACCTGTTAAAGAAACATGCGTGAACATACCTCCCGTGCCATTGGAGTTTCGATTGGATCCTTCAATTTAAAAATAAGTTTGTATGAGTAAATACAATGATACAAGAGCAAAGCAATCATAGTTAAAAAAGGCGCGCCTAAGCGAGCGCTTAAGCGCGCCTAGGCTCTAGGCATTGGCAAAATGCATTGCGCATAACTATGCTTAATCTGTGCATAACTGCGCATAAGCATGCGCTTTGGTCAGTAAACTGCAAGGTGGTGGCAAAACACACAATTAACGCCTAGCACTTTTTTGAACTATGATAGCAATGGAATCTTAAATTAGAACAGTTGTTCTTCAGGTTTAGGCACTTGTTCTACATGAACTGAGTACAGTAAGACGCAAGAATATAATACATAAAATAGAAAATGAGCTCATAGATCTTACCACATTCTTGGTTCGGGACCAATACAGAACAAGGCGTTCCCAGTCATCGTCCAGTAAATGTGTCTCAGGAGAACGTTAGGGAATTTGATGAGTTTCCTTGCCGGTGAAGTACGTTTTCTTCAGGTAATTCCGATACTGCCACCAAGCATTCTTGAAGATAGCAGAGGTATTAGCACAGGTTACCTCATCCTGAGTTTCCAAATCGTCCCTTCTCTATAGAGAAAAATGGGAAAATTTGCTGTATTATAACCATCATGGAGGTAGGATGTATGGGACGAAGCAAAGTAATTGCCATGAATAACATTACTTACACATAACTCCTTGATAAACACCTGCAACTGGCATTTTCCTTCATCTTCAGTATAATATTTCCAAGATGGGAAGATACGCACATACGATTTAACAACATCAAATGCGATAGATGCTAAACTACGACTGGCTGGTTGTGCTTCCTCCACGGGAATAGGCGTACTAACTGGTGGAGCTGGGGTTCGCCGTGATAGTACTGGCCCTTTGGGCACTGGAGCTGCCTTACTAACTACTCTTGTTTGGGAGCTCTGTGGTGGAGATGGTGTTGTGTCAACAGGAACTGGGTTACTATCGGCTGGGGTTGGGGTTAGATTGGGTGAACCTGGTTCTCTGTCCATCGCAGTAGGGGTACAATCTACGAGAGTTTGGGTTATGTGTGGTAGGGCTGGTTCTTGTGTATGTACAACCGGGGTGCTATCTCCACCAATAGATAGCATTGTTTTATTTGAAGACCGTGTTTTTATTCCGCTAGATACTGGCATCACCCGCTCCAATTCAAATGGCTGATAAACAGGAAACATAGTCGAATGTACAGACATTGTATGAGAGATAGATGCAATAGATAGTGTGGAAAAAAGAGGGCATGAAATAGTTGACATGTATATTGTTTAACTAAAACGGATAGCATGACATAATTTCACATATATGATGTCTATCTAAACTGGATAGCATAGCATAACATAATTCAAAGATATGATGAACAACAAAACAGGATCGCATGACATAATTCACCTACATGTTATCTAAGTAATCAGGACCGCATCATTTAATTCACATATGTGATTTATATGCTAAATAGAGGGCATTCGATATGATGTCTGAACTAAGAACATGGTGTTGAATATTGTGTATATGATGTCTAAACTATGCAATGCAAGACACCGTATGCATGATATGAGCAGTATAACCATGCCAAGTTAGAGCATATACCTCAGTAGGGGAATAGGACTGGTCATCTGTCTCTGAATCCATCTCTGAGGAGCTATCGGGACCCAACAAGAGATCTGCTTCGACAGGTAGCACTATCTGCTCTGAAGGCCTTGTTTTCACTCCAGATTTTTCCATCTCCCACCCAAATGGCTGATTCACAGGAAGAGTAGTTTAATGTACAAACATTGTCGACAAATGGAAATGTAATGAAGAAAAGGATGGGCAAGATATCATTCAAATATATGATGCCTGGTTAAACAGGATGGCATTGCACATTTCACATATATTATGGCTGGCTAAAAGACATGAGACTGCATAATTCCCATATATGATATAGAAACTAAACAGGTGGCATTACAGAACATGTCTAAACTAAGAAGATGACATATATGATGTCAAAAGTAGGCACTGCAAGGCAACATATGCATGATATGACTAACATCATCATGCCAAGGTAGAGCAAACACCTTGGGGGGTAAATAGGAGTGGTCAGCAGCCTCTGAATCCGCCTCAGAACAAATATCTTCCTCTGGATTACAATCTGGAGAGGGGTGGGGAGGGTATGCCATTGAACCCACCATGGAGCGATGTCTGCATGACATTGTATTACCGTGCAAAACTCTTCTCTTTTTCTCTACATGTTCAGCATGACTGTGTACAATGTCTGACATGCATACAAAAAAATATGGTGAGATTATGTAAGGAGAGCATGCAGAAATTTAGAGTGATGGTAACAACCAGTGGATGGATCCAAAAATAATGATAGCAGGCTGATGATTGCTTTAAATTAATAAAAAGACAGATGATGATTATTGCTTTACTATTTGTTTCCCACCCAAGATGAACAACATAGGCATACCCTAGGTGAACCAGATATTAGACAGGCATACTATTCATTGTTGCCTCGATATGTGCCCCACAACTAATTTAGAACTCAAGTTTGAACATGAAATTGGACCTGAGTTGGGAGTCCAAGAGCTGAACAGGACGATAAAGTAGCAGGTAAGTTTAAGCAATGCATAACATAAGTAGAAACAAAAGAGTGCGACCTCTCTTGTGGACCCGTGTACTCCTCAGGTTCATCTGCTGAGTCGATGATAGTGATGCCGTTGGGGTGCGTGCCGGCGGTAGGGAAGGAGATCTGAGGCGGCGAAAGACGGTCAGGAGTCGTGATGTCTGATTTGGTGGATGCTTCTGTCGATGGAGCAGCTCAGGTGAGGTCGACGACGTCGCGGCAGGAGCAGGACAAACCACACAAAGTTCCCTTCGACACGTACCTGTAACTGAAGTAATTCTGTAAGGGCTCATTTGGCTTGCATGATTCTTAAAACGCAGGGATAGGAAAAACACCGGAATAGGATAGGAAAATGCACATGGTAAACAGAGCATATGTAAACACATGATTTCTATCAACTTGGGTGTTTGGTTTACAGGAATTGGAAGAGCAGAGGAATGCAAAGAAACATGGCCAAAATAAAGATATTAAACCATATGAAAGCGTGTACAGTTAGAATGTTATTCTGGCACTAATGCACTTGGTCTTGTTTTCATGCATAGGATTTTGAAAAGTAGGTCCAGGTGGATGTTTTGCTTCATTCCTTTCAACAAAATGCATGAATAATTGAATAGTAGAGTGCCATTGGAAAATTCCCTATTGCTATGTTTTTCCGTTGAACCAAAATAGCCCTAATGGATCGACGTGAATGTATAGTAATAAGTGACGCAACAAGTGTACAACCTCTTTGCCGTAGCTATGTCGACCTCAGCATCATTGGGTTGGTCGCTGAAGCAGTTGAGGTAGAGGTGGCTGTCGGAGGTGTGGAGGAAGATCTGAGGAATCTGTAGACGGCGTCCAGGGCACTGCTCTGTTGTGATGGATCGTTCTGTCGTAGGAGCAGCTCCGGTGAGCCGTAAGACGTCAAGGCTGAAGCAGCACAAGACAGACATCGTCAATCTCAAGTGGGATTCTAATAGCATCTCCAATAGATGATGAAAAATGGATGTAAAATTAACATCACCAAAAACCACCTGACTACAACAGATGAGGTAAAAATTGTTGACTCTGAACTTAACTGTCAAAACTGAAATTAACTGTGGAATCTGAATGCTACTGTCCAAACTGAACGCAATGGTAGCAGAGAGACACTTGACATGTAGTTTAGGGAGGGCCTGCAGTTCATCTTCAACCTGCACACCCCTGAGCTGCCTGCCACCACCGGCCGAACCGCCGGCCCCAGCGCCGCCTCGCCGCCCTGAAACAACTCGCCACCGCCACCCCGGCCAACCCTCTAGCCCCCCCCTCCCCCCGCCACCCTAAACCCTAAGATAGATAGTGGGGTACCTCTCCGGCGATCCCCCGTCCCCGCTGCGGGTGGTTCTTCCTTAACTCCGGCGAGCCCCCCCATCCCAACCCCTAAAAATCGACTGACCCAAAAGTCGCTTCAGTCGACTGAAGTGTGGCTTAATAGGAGCAGAGCAGCAGCACGAGCGAGGGGAAGAGTAGTAGCAGTAGCTGGGCGAGCGAGCGAGCGAGCGAGAGCCGGAGCAGCAGCCGCAGCGCGAGCGAGCAAGCGAGAGCCGGAGCAGCAGCAGCAGCGCGAGCGAGCGAGCGAGAGCCGGAGCAGCAGCAGCTGATCCGGCTGGTATGGACGCCGCCGCCGAAGGGACCTCGCATTGGGGGAGAGCCTCCGTGGAGATGTCGCCCGCGGCGCCGGCTTCAAGGTAGCCGCTCCATGGCGGTGCGGGATGGAGCACTGCCGGCGCCGGGAGGTCGAGTTAAGTAAAAGGTGCGATGCGATGAGTGTACAACCTCTTTGGTGGCGCCGAGTAGGCCTCGGCTTCATCCGAGGAGTCGGTGAGGATGCTGCGGTTCCGGTGGAGCAGGTTAAGGCGGCGCTGTGGGGATGGAGCAGCCGCGATAGACGAGGCAATCATCGGAGCAGCTCGTTGGAGGTGGAGGACGGGGCGGCTGAACCGGCGGGACGGTGAGATGGACGACGGATCCTCATCCGGGGAGGTGGACGAGGGACGTCGAGCTGCTGCGGTGGACGAGTCGTCGGGGAAGAGGCTCCGGCTGGGCAGCGGTGACGTGGCGGGCGGAGGAGGGTGGGGTTTCACGGCTGGAGCGGAGAGTTATGGCGTCCTGGGATTTCAAATGGCGAAAAGGGGGTGATGGGAGGGGGTGAAGCATGACTTAGGGATGCGCTTGTCCAAAATGTAGGGTGTGTTACAAAAGTACCCCCCACCAATTTGAACTAGCGGCCCTTTCGGCTCAGGGTTAGAAGGGGGATTTCACATGTCGGGATTTGGCAGCTGGAGGGAGTTTTCACGCGCGTTGTAATTTCGGGATAGCAAGGCGCGGGTTGTGAAGGCGCCAATTTTGGGAGCACGATATCTGAATTTTCGGGATATAACAAGACGCGGGTTGAATTTTAGGGACAAGCCTAACGTGTAGTAATATTGTACTTGTACGTACCAAATCAATTCGCACTTCCCTTAATCAAAAAGAAAACGAAAAAATAAAACTATTCACACCACACAAAGAGAGAGTCTTGCCCCATTTTACTATACAAATTCTATTCAAAGCTACTCCCTCCTTCCATCTATATAGGGCCTAATGCGTTTTTCGATGCTAACTTTGACCAAATATTAGAGCAACGATATATGACATGCAACTTACACAAAGCACACCGTTAACTTCGTTTGTGAAAGGTTCTTTCAATGATATAACTTTCACATTGTGCATGTCATGTACTATTAATCTTGTCAATAGTCAAAGGCGGTCTTAAAAATCTCATTACGCCCTATATAGATGGAAGGAGGGAGTATGAATCCATGTTATGTCCGATTAATTTTTTTCGCTTTGCTGTATAATGCATGTAACCTACTCATACCAACATTTTAGTGCATTCCAAATGTCTATACTACCGCTGCAATTCGAACTAAATTTGAATTCGTTTCTCTATTTTAATAAGAATCTACAATCATGATTGTTGCCAACTTCAACCATCATTCGTGTATTACCTTAATAACACACCACATGATTACTATAGAGATAGATATGAACTATGTGTACTACATGAACTCGAATTCTATTTTTTGAATACACTTGATGTTGATTCCAAATAATAGTACATTTGATGTACTAACTATATATTCATAATCTAAACTATGTTCCATATGTACACCGTGTTTATCACACAAAGTATAGTGCCCCGCCCCCTACATTATGACAAGTATTTAGACCTGAGTTGCAAAAGCCACACATTGGCCCAAATTATAATCAATGTTGTACATTATGATATCTTCTTCAAGTATCTGTATCCACCTTTTTATAATGAATTATGATCTTTGTTCGTATTTTACACCTTCACGATCCTCTTCTATTTGTAGCTAGCTAGCGCTAACTTTCTATCGTGCATGCACACGCTCGCCCCCCTCACACACCCTTAGCGTCCCCTCCATCGCGCACGTTCTTCTCTTTAGGTCGTCCACCAGCGGTGTGTGTAGGCCCCAGGCTCCTTCTTTCTGGCACACACCGGTCGATATACCTCTCTAGCCAAGTGTGCCTACAACAAACACGTATATACTTCCCCTCTTCTCTTCTCACCGTCCATGCCCCCATATGTCCAATACGATTCCACGCAGGTGCACACTCCCGCCCCTCTTTTCATTAGTCACATGCTCGCACACTCCTCCCCCCTCGACATGGTAGGCCTCTCGCACCACCTCCTAGCCACACTCTCTCCCCCTGTCTGCCTCTCCGGACCTTATTTGCTTCTAACACATGCAGGCGTGTATATGAACTGATCTCCCTACATATAGCCAGGTCGACTATAATTCGTTTTCACCAAGCACCGATACACTTACCTCGCTAGTTATGTCTCTCCTTTTCTCAGACACACGACGGTTGATCTTCCTATGTAGTTATGCATGCTTACCACAACCATATCTTCTCCCCTCATCATCCTTGAATACCTCCCGACCCGTCTCTCACACGCACGTGCATAGACAGACAGACATCCCCTGCCCTCTCTTATTGATATTGCACTCATACCTTCCGTTTGTCTAGCAGGCCTCTCCCACCATTTGTGAGACGCCACTCCACCACCAACCCTCCGACGCTCTACCTTTGTCTTTTCCCAACCTTATTCCTCTGCTACACATATCCATGGATGTCGATCGATCTCCCTCAATACATAGCTTGGTCTCTCTCCTTCCCAGACATATACTA
>NC_057813.1:642159177-642168909 GCF_018294505.1 Triticum aestivum
AGGTAGGTATCCATGCCACGGAGAAGAACTGCACCTCTGCCCTCTCAAATTCCAGTAGGCCAGTCGCCATGTATCTTTGACGTGGGCAAACACAAATTCGATGGCACTCTTTATCGATCACGCAGCCACACACTTCATCCCTGTTTTCAATTCTATCGATATCTCACGTCCATGACTCCGTTTCACACACATTGCATATGCTACGTTTTTCTGATTGAGATATCATCAACACATTGCCTCTGTTTCCCACAAACCATCTCTCTCACACCCACCCACGTACGTACCTGCACCTAAAGAAGAAGTGCACGTAGGACACACGTACTCACATCTCGTTCCCGGCCACACCCGCGCGGGTACACGGTGGAGTTTGTTTCTGTACGAAAAGGCATCCCATGTGATAATTTGACGCGTGTAGTGGTTGTTTACTCGAAGGAGGGTCGGGTACCACGCCTAGAATATAAAACGATTGATGTGGGGAAAATGCAAAAATGGGTTTGTCTCTCGTGAGTCTCGTCACACAATCTCACACAAGGCCGCCGTGGCCTCTCTCTCTCTCTCTCTCAGCGTTGGTTAGTGATCCGGCCGCATCCCGTCCGCCGGCGGAAAGGGAGGATGTGCATCATCTCTCCGTTCGACGGCGTTGAGGCAGCTCGTCCCGATCTGCGTTACCCGCCGTTCTCTCTGACCAAGCTCCGGCGCGGTAGGGCCTTCGCCACTTGCTCGCTGCCGCAGTATGGGTAGATCCCGGCCGCCGGCGCCCTCCTAGTAACATCCCGACGACCCTCAAGTACATCTTCCTCCGGCCTTGCTCCACTTCCCATCTTCCCACGTTGCTGCATGTGGATCTTCTTTAGTTGTTTGCTTAAATCGTATCTTGGCTGGCGTACTTTCCATCCTGCAATCTCGTCCTCAAACCATTTTTGATAAACCACCATGTGCTATCTTTCCTTTTTACATGGAACATGCTTCTTTTTTGTCGGCGTATGTGTCTTCAACTCGTGTTATTGGGTAGTAATTGTTTCCTTTCGACCTCCTTTTGCAAACAGGGCTATCCATTTTCACCTCATTGCTATTGCGACCTTTTGGTGAACTGCACAAATCACTTTTCTGAAGAGTGTTTTGTGCAGTTCCGCCAAAATGTCACACGGGCAACGTTTTTACATTTCTGTGGGACTGCGGAAAGGGAGATTGATTTTGCTATCCTCCTCATCCAACTCCGTGCCTAATCTTCTCTGACAAGAAGTTAGTCCTAAAGAGAGATCATAGAGGTGATCGGCTTCTATTTATGTGTGTTATGTTTCATCATCTAGTTCCACTATTATTGTAATCACACTGACTGGATATCTTTGCAAACAGGGATGGTCCGCCCGATTTTAGTGGAGCTGCACAAAATGATCGTATTGTGGTGTCCTTCATACACCTCTTTTCTGGCTACAGAGCTGGGTGAAACTAGCTGCCAAGAAATGAACACTGTGCCAAGGAAATGGAGCCATGCATACGAACAGCATCGATCAATTATATTTTTTTTATTTGTACACCTTCTCACAACCTTGTCTTCAGTTGTGATGTGAATATTCCCGCTGATCTGCGAACCATTGAGATGCATTAGCCATGGTAGTTTTATTTGTATTTGATGGAATGTTGTAACGAGATAATCTCGAGGCAAGACACATGAATCCTAAGTTGAAACCTTTTTTTCCTGCGGGAACCAGAGTTGAAACCTTCATAGCATCACAGTACAATTTCATCAAAATTATGCGTACATATAAACAAATCCTAAAGGATTGATAGCAATGCCAGAAACAATTCAACTTCGTTTCGCCAACATGTTGGACATCCTTCATCCGACTCCACCTGCCATGCAGCAATATTGAGTGCACAACACAACTTCAGGGAAAGATTCACCCCGGTCATTGCGCTGCAATGTAATAACTAGTGAGCAGTCAAATCACAGAGCCCCACCTTAGCCACAGTAAGTTGCTCGGACGAAGCAACCATCATTTCTATGTTCCTTGAATCCGCTGGTACTCCCATATTCCCACAGTAAAGTTGCTCGGGCAAATCAACCATCACTATATCCACTCATGTGTGATGACCACAGGAGCTATCCATTCAGATTGCATGTTAAAAAAAATAAAGGTCGATAACTAATGCGGCAAACTTTGAAACAAAAACTAATGCGGCACTTCGGGCCAACGCGACCAGATCGCATTTTGCACGAGAAATTACACACCATGTTTTGTTGACATGTGGTCCCGTTCCAACATATCAGTGAGACGTCGGCGAGTAGTAGGAGTATTTCCGAACCGACGTGTAGGTCGGGGTGCCCCTTCGTGAACCGTGGCAAACTGGCAACCGTCCGCCGACGCTTCGCCTTTCCCTCTCGATTTGGAACTGCTGTCGCACGCTCTTCCTCTCCCTCCTCCATTTTCCTTCAGCCCTTCACGCTTTCTTCTGCCATTATTCGATCGTCTTCTCCATGGAAGGAACACGACGGAAATGACCCCATTATTCTTGCCCCGATCTGAAAGATGACGTGGTGGAGGAACTCATTGATCGGTGCGACGTCATCACCTCGGCTAGCATGGCAGGTTCATTCAAGCCCATTCTTGACTCAACTGATAACATCATTACAAGGAACCCAAGAGTCAAGGAACGGTTTGATCTCCCCTATCTTCTTTGCCGTGACCCTGATGACCGGCGCCGTCACGACGGAGGCCTCGCCCTGTGCAAGTTGATGCCGCTTGATAATGATACGTATGATGTTAAGATGCCATCGCTTGAGGGAAAGGCCTGGGCAGGCGCAAATGGAGATTGGGTTGTTTACATTGGGTCCAACTGCGAGGGAACTTGTGAATGTGTACACTCATGACCGGGTTCCACTTCCAAAAATCTCAGTAGACTGCCCAGAGGTTGAGCACACCGGTATTGTACGCACGTTCAAATACAATCATGGTGACTATCTTCTACGGAAGATAGAAATTTCTCGAGTTCCCACCCGCTCTTGGAATTACAACAACTATGAAGTTGTTGCTATCTTCGACAAGCTTGTTGTCGTCGTTGCTGGTTTGACTCGATGGACATTGCTCAAAAATCAGTTTCTGTACACGGATGAGTATTGTGATGCAATTGAATACGAGGGCCTCTTGTGTTTGCTGCCACCACTCATGGCACTGTTTTTGCATGGAATCATTATGATTTCGGTACGTTTGTCTTCCATCGTAATTATAATTGTTTCATGCACATGCATGCGGGTTAGCAAGTTTCCCTTTACTAATTAACCTTCTTCTTGTGTTTCCAAGGTCCTGTGAAAATTCCACCACCTATACTTGAAAATTTTTATAACCAAGGGGGAGATGACGATGGTGATGATCATGAGCATGAGGACGAGCAGCGCCCATATACTCGTTGGCGCCTGGCAACTAATTCCGATGAAACGTGCATTGCAATAGGTTATCGGATGAGGCCAATCATCAAGAATAGTAGTACACTATTTGTACTAGCTTCACATGCTTCGCGCGTCGTGCGGGTGTTTTTACTGTAGCCATATTGTACTACATAACCAGCACCTCGAATCCTCGATACTAGTAGTACTATATAGTACTAGTAAGTAGTAGGAGTAGTAGGGTGGCATGGGCCAGAACCAGCATTCACGTCCAGGAGTACGGCACACGCCACCCGCACGACTTCCATCTAACACCATATTTCCTGGAGTCCGTGCTAGAGCAATCTCTTCAACCTCATCGTTTCTCTAACTCAGCCATCGTGCGGCAGGCGAGGTGGGGGTTTGCCGATAGTCGGTTTCCTCAACTGCGGTCCCACTTGTAAGGCCAACTCCAACGCTCTATCAATATATGGATGTACTCTTCTTCCCAATACAAAAACTTGCATCCATTCTACTCCCTCCGTTCTACTATTTGTCAAAATATATATGTATCTAGACATGTTTTAGTATATAGGCACATCCATTTTTGGACAAATGGAAGTCAAGTATTTTGGAACGGAGGGAGTACACAATAAAAAATTTAAGTTAGCACAACTAGTCTAATCCGAGAGCACAACCGAAGATTTGGTCGGGTTCTTCCTCCTTTTGCCGACATGTGGGACATCCAGCATCCAGGTCGTGTCATGAAAGAAAATAGAGTGGTAGTTGATAAGTTGAAGCCACGAGATGTGCATCTTGGGTTAAACTATAAATAGAATATTACTACTCTTGAGTAACTCCAAAAGTGGCCACCGAAGATCTTTCTTCGATTTGTTTTTCATCACCAGCACGTCGAGGTGAAAGATGTGCAGGTTCAGTGGGTCCGCTTGTGTTTTCACTGACATGTGGGACCGCATGTGAGCAAATAGATGATGGGCTTCGCGCGTCCGCTGGCTGGCTGAGAAGAGAGATATAGGAGTGTTGAGCATGGACTACAGGAAATTTGTTCTACGTAACCAGCACCTTGATATTCGCGTGTGGTTGTTTCTAGAATAAAAAAGGAGGTCTCTACTTATGTTACTCCCACTACGCCTAGCCTAAGGTTAGTAGGTGACCTTGAGCTTGTCTCTTCGCCTCTTCCGGAAGTCGATGGTTCTACAGTAGTGCTTCTGGCAATCTGACACCAAATAAACTGCTGCACGTCCACCGCTTGTAAGCAAAAGTTTCTCCTCGTGCTGTGAGCCACCGCGCACGCGTTGGCGAGGGAGAAGGTGTAATCAAGCTTCTCGTCGTTCTGCGAGTTGACGGGACACATCAAAGTTATTTACTAGTAGTATGTACTCCCTCCAAAAAAGGCTGACCATGTCATTGCTACCATCCCGTGCTCCGTCATTGAGTACGTGCACTATTCACGTGCCATTCACGTGCCATTTAGGAGAAAAAAATATTACGTAGGTGCCATCGAAGTGCACGACTCACTTACGGAAAAGGGTTTCCCCCGCTCCCCCCCCCCCCGCACGACTCACTTACGCACTGCTTATCTGATTATCTCCATTTTCTTGCATGACACGTGCACCTTGATGCTAGATGTCTCGCGTGTTGGGAAAAGGATGAACAAAGCTCACGTAAAAGAAAAGAGTTGAAGAGCATAGATTCCCGACGACCGAGGAGGAGCAAGGAACCTCGCGATGGAGCGTCTGCAAGGAACCTTGCGCGTTTTCCCCTGTTTTTTGCCGCCTGCCCACCTATAAACAACTAAAAGAACATGAACTTTTCGCTAACCACTAGAAACGGTACATCAGGATGCTAAGTTGAAGATGTTTTATACTCCCTATGTTCCCAAATATAAGTCTTTTTAGATATTTCAATAAGGGACTACATACGAAACAAAATGAGTGAATCTACACTCTAAAATATGTACACAAGCGAACGCACTAACTCCATCCAATCCAACTCATGCACATACGCGCACAACATGGAGCACACAATGCACGTACACAAGACGTGCGTGCACACACGCTCGGCCACAGAATGCACGTGAATAACACATGCATGCGCACACACTCGGCTGCATGGAGGCGTGCACCATCCGCGGCGACGTCCGGTTCGTCGTGCTACAGCGAAGCTCGCACGCAACGGCGCATACGCATCTCTTGCAGCACCTCTTTGCCGTCGTTTCTCAACTACTAGTCGGAGACGAAGACGACCGCAGCCTCGGCCTTAGAGCTAGCACCGATGGAAAAACACGCACGCTGCACGCACACGAGCACATACGGAGTGCCCACGACGTGGTGGTGGTGCGTCCCCAGTCGCCTCTACTCCTTCTGCGCACGTTGTCTATCAAGGCGGCTGCATGCTAATGATGATGTGGGTGAGATCTTCTAGGATTCAAATGATGACGAGGAAAATTATGAGACACAAGGTGACGTACACCGTCAAGGTCCACGGTCAAGGGGGTGCTAGCAAGTGCTTTAAGACTAGCCACAATGCATAGTAACATACACTAGTAACATACACATATCCCTAGACTATGTTACTACCTTCATAGTGGGTAGTAACATAAGTGTGGTAACATACAAAGCTTCATTTATTAGATTATAGACTCATATTGCATTGGGACATGTGATGTTACAGTAACTAGCTAAGTTACTGTAACTACCTCTCTCCTCATTAACTCATTGCCACATAAGCAAATTTGCTGAGTTGGACTCGATGTTACTACTGAAGTTACTCCCACTGTGGCTAGTCAGATGTGCTTAGAGCAAGTACAATAGAGCTGAGTCAGCGGGCTATAAGGAATAAATAGTAGTATATTTCTGCTTAGTTGGAGGAAAGAGAAGAGGAGAGAGAAGGTAAGCGGGCTCTTCGTGAAGAGCCAGCTCTAGCACATGCTCCTAGGCACTTTGTAGTACATGTTGACTATAAGATGGGTTGTAGGCTTATAGCCAGCAGCTAGCTATACTATTAATGCTCTTTAGATGAGGTGCTAAGTGCATTAAATGGCTTAGTAACTCAAGTATTCAATGCATAGGTGCTTAGTTTATTGGTGCCACATCATATTTTATGCCTACGTGGCAGGCTTAGCAGCTATACATGGTGGAGCACTGGGAGAGGCCAAGGCTGGTCATAGTGGGGAGTAACTTGTACTGTAACATATTACTATGTTACTCTAAACATCTCTATAAACCGGAAAGGATGGAGTAGTAACATACACTAGTGTCATATGCAGAGTATGGGAGCACATGATATTTCCCCGTCCGGACCGATCCCAAGTTGGCTTCTCACCTTCTTGGCCCAACAAAAACCCCTCCCCCTCCCGCGCGCGCTTCCTGCCCGGCGCCAGCTGAGCCCGCCGCTCCACATTGATGGCAAGTCAGGGCGATGCGACCTCTCACTGCTTCCGCCGTTGAAGCGGCACGCCCATCGAGGGCACCGCCCGCTGCACGCCCGGCATTTCAGACTGCAAAGTGGATAGTAACTTTTAGAGCAAGTACTACTATAATTAGATGACATAAGCAGGCTATGAGGATTTAAATATAGTATTTGTGCTTAGTTGAAGGAGAGAGAAGAGGAGAGAGAAGAGAAGCGGATTGTAAACGTGTAGCCGGTTGTACTCCAACATACTCTACTTTGTGAGACAAAAGGTGGGGCCATTATTAATGATATTGTATTTATACTAAAGGGACTAACGGACGCCTTAATTACTCTGTTTTGTTTTTGAGACAAACCTTGGTGGGGCTATTATTGACTTTTTTTTGATCTATTATTGACTTGGACGTGGGGTTTGGGGGCCAAAGGCCTACTATTATACTCCGACCTGACATGCTCTACCCTAGCCGCTGCTGTATCATATGGTTTCGCACCGTTCCAGATCTTAGCACCGCCACGCAATTCTTCTCCAGCCCTCCTTCCGGCATGCACCACGGGAAGGGACAGCAGTCCTCCGAACCCCGCCTTTCGTGATCCTATATGGGAGAGGGGCAATCAGGTTTTTGGGGAGCACACTCCTGTGACTGCTGCCAGTGACGACTTCCTCAATGACAGGCTTCTTCCCCGACCTCGGTAACCTCTTCATCAACGACATGAGTGACAACATCAACCACATCGGTTCTGCTCCCGCTGTACAGTATGTGATTCTGTCCTCCTGGTTTAGTCCGCATCATTACTTTGATGTTTGCAATTGTTGTCATGATCTATTTACTGCTGATTTGGATTAAATCTCATACTAAATTGCTCATATATTCAACAATCCAATCCAAAAACCTGATCACAGGCAATTTACTCCGAGTTGTTTTGCTGCACTTTTGAAGCCGCCTACTTTTAAGGGGGTGCAATATAAAAGGTGGCGCACAAGAGCAGTATATTGGTTTCAGATCATGTGCTGCTATGACGCCACTAAGGGTAAGCCTGAGGGCAATCTTAATCCTACACAGCGGGAAGCTTTTCAGAACATGGATACCCTCTTCAAAGCTGTCCTGCTGAGTGTTCTTGGCGATTCCATTGTGGATTCATATATGTTGTTTGACAGCGGCAAAGACATGTGGGCTACGCTCGAGGCCACGTTTGGGCCCTCGGGCGCTGGCAACGAGTTGTACGTCATGGAGCAATTCTGTGACTACAAGATGACTAATGAGCGCTCTGTTGTTCACCAGACTCATGAGATACAGTCACTCTCTAAGGAACTTGAGTACTTTAAGTCTGTGTTACCGGACAAATTTGTTGCTGGGACCATCATTGCCAAGCTTCCACTTTCATGGAACGATTTTGCTACTTCTCGGAAAAACAAGAGACATGAGTTTTCTGTTTTGGATCTCATTAGCACTCTTGATTTTGAGGAGAAGGCGAGAGCAAAAGACACACGTGCTCGGGTCGCCGAGGGAGCTTCTAGTGCCCACATGGTACACGAGAAGAACTTCCAGCCCAACCAGCCCCAAAACAACAAGAAAAAATCTCAGGGGAAAGGCAAGTTTGATGCAAAGAACAAGCCGTCACATTCTACCAACTTGAAGAAGAATTCTCATAACGGGAAGGGATACAAACCTCAATTTTGGTAGCACCGCACAAAATTTATATGGCTGCATCTACCTGCTGTCAGCTAACCTCATGGTGCTCCAGGTATTACTACATTCGTAACTAGGTACAATGACCACCGCAAGATGAAATTAGCTTATTCGTACATTGACTTGATGAATGCAGTGCGGAACGATCCTGTCATGTCTGGAGGAGCAAACAAGCAGTGCAATCGAAGGTGGAAATCAACCAAGGACTTATGAAATTATATGTAATCTTCCTCAGGCAGGTCAGCATCCCCTTCATCCAGATGATCGTGTTTTGTCATGCCGAGCTATTGATATGTGCTACTGTTTTGCAACACCCTTTAAGTATAGCTACTGTTTTCCTATCTTTTTAGATTCAGGACAATGAATGGGATATCAGGGGAATTGCACAATATGGACCCATGTTGAGTCATCTCTATTGCCTCATGCATTTGCTGCAAATGTGTCAGCATCAATTGCAAGATGAGGCAGCTAGATAGCTGTGGAGTTGCCAACATGCTCAAAGTGCTCGCAACATTGAGAAGAAACAAGCATGCCCAGGAAATTAATGCATGCGCAGGGAGGCCCTTTGCTCAGAGAAGCATCGATCGATTTTCTTTATTACCACACCTTCTCACAGTTTTGTATATTGGTTATAGTATGGTGAATTATTGAGATGCATAGACATGCTGAACTTTTGTTCTTCTGAATGTTAGTTTAATGTGAGTGTCTGCATCCAGTACTGCATCCTCTAATTTGGTGGATGCACACAAAGAAAATAAATCTCCTTAATTTACTCCGTAACCACCCTATTAAATAGGCCTAGTAACAAACTAGACGCATGCAGTGGCAGGCGGGCACATGCATCCAGCATGCATGGCCAGTCATGCAGCAACGCAAAAGAAGAGAGCGGTTCTTGGGAAAAAGCGAGTAGTTAGTGCAGCGTGCCTTATAAACACGAACAGCTTGCTCTCCCGCTTCCGTCTGCCCACCCAATTCACCCCGCTCCCCATTCTTCCTCACTCGTCCAAAAAACCCCACTCACCTTCTTGCTCACTCATACAGAAAACGCCTGCTCTTCTTCTTCCACTCCTACAGAAATCCCCATCCCTCCTTCTTCCCCACTCGCACTTCCACTAGGCTCGTCTCTAGCTACTCTGCTCAAACTCGTGAGCTCGGCGCGACGCCCACAAGGAAAATGGAGTCGGCTGGCCCCAGCGCCTAGAAGATGAGGCTCCCGCCAGCGGCGATGCCGGTTGTAGATCCCGCACC
>NC_057813.1:642169143-642316459 GCF_018294505.1 Triticum aestivum
ACGTCATCCTTGAGGAGATCATCTCGCTTCTCCCCACCAAGGATTGCTGCTGCACACAAGTCCTCTCAACTCGGTGGCGCCCTCTATGGCGCACCGCGCCCCTCAATCTCATGTGTCGTCAGATTTCTGTCCTTCCTGAATTTGATCTCATCAGGGCCATCATCTCTTCTCACCAGCAGGGCCCCGTTCAATGCCTCTGCATCCCGACAAGCTACCTGCTGTCCATACCCGGCAAGGTGGATGCTTGGCTGACATCCCCTAAATTCGGAAAACTCCAGCAGTTTGAGTTCTACCATTACCACGAAAGTTTCATACCACGAACATACCAAGAATTCGTGCCCACACTATCGTTGTCCATCTCGCGGTTTTCCTCCTCTCTTCACACCGCCACCTTCGCCCGGTGCCATCTACCAGACGATCTGGTACAAATGCTTCAACTCCCACTGCTAAAAAAACTTTCGCTTGTGGTGGTTTATCTGTCGGAGGCCTCACAGCACAGCATCATCCACTCCAGTTGCCCTGCCCTGGAGCGCTTGCTGATGTTTTGGGAATAGAAATCGGTATCAGTTGTCTCCAAATAAAGTCGCCTCACCTTAAAAGCATTGGAATTTGTTTTGAAGGACAGCAGCACATCATTGAAGATGCCCCTTCACTTGAAAGGTTGCTCCTTAATAATTGTTATACACCTTCATAAATAATTGTCGTCTCTGCGCCCAAACTGGAGACCTTGGGTGTAATTCATGACCCGTTTAATAATCACACGGAGTTGGTGTTTGGCTCCTCACCTTTTCAGGTACCGTATATTATCATCTACACATTTGTAATCATATGCTGCGTTTTTCATTTGTGCGCATAAGTTTTATATCATCTTGGAGTACACTTTGGGTACTAATATTATGTTATATGCTCAATGAAGAGTTCGTCCATTGATAGCCTATCAATGCTGCTGGATTCTGTCAAGATCATATATATCAGAATGTATAGTTTTGATCTGGACATAATTATTGGCTTGCTGCGATGCTTTTGATCTCTGGAGAATTTATACATAGAGGTGATGATTTCATCCACATTGAAAGCCTGTATATATTGTACTAGAATTAACTGTTCAGCTGTCGTTCTTTCGACATACTCTTTTTTCGGACCTTAACTGTTTTCAATCTTCATGTCTACTTAGGCAAAACCACATGGAGAAAAACATATAACCAATCATTGGCGTAATAAGCACAAGGATTTTCTCAGTTCTCATGACATTCGTTTGAGGACAATAACGATGGGATGATATGCATCCAACCAGGCAAACAGAAGCTTTGTCACATTCTTCCTGTTGAATGCGAGGTTACTATTGTCCATGAGGCTTAATATTTACAGCAAGAGATTTCTCACGGATGAACATGTTGAACAGCAAAAAAAAAGAAGTTTCAGGTGGACAAATGGGCTTCTAAACGTGCTCGGCTTCTATTTACAACAAGTTGTAGACATCCTAAAATAAATTTTTCTGCACAGGATGTTGATTTTATGGATCAGACCGATCCATTTGTTTGTGAATGCAAAAAAGAGTGGTTGGGTTAGATGTTACTGTCATGTTCAATCTGGGTTTTGTCTAGAAATTTGATGAACAATTAATCCTTGGATTTTTTGTACCATTTTTATGCTTGACTTGCATGTTGTTGCCCTCGTACTCCCCTCGACCTGCCACTACACTGCCGCATCTTTCATGGCTACTGTTCGTTCCCGTCTGAGGCCTTGTCGTCGTTCTCCGCCTTGGTTAGCTCGTTGTGCTCGCCACCGTCTGGTGTTGTCAACATGGTCAACAACCAAGAGGAATCAGGAGATGACTATACGTGGAGAGGCTGACAGTAGGGACCCACCAGGGTCATTGCATTTCGCAAGAAGGTGCCTCGTTATTACAAGCCAAAACAATACTTCCTCCTAATTGTTTGACAACTAGGTTCCACGCCATTGTCAATGTAGTCAATAAACGAGAAAATTACACAACGAGCAGATAACACCAGGGACCCAGCAGCTCGCCCAGTTGTTTTTCAGTTTTAGAGACGGAGCTCAACTGCGCGCTGTGCGGGGGCTGTGGCCCATCTAGCCCACGCTTACGCTTTTATTAAGCACATGACGAGCCCAGTTGATATTTTTTTTCTTTCTGAAATTGGCTAGCCCAGTTCTTTTTTTTGGAGAATACCAAAACCGAGGCCTACTTGCTTTTTTCAGCCCTGTTGGGCTGCAAAACTTTCAAGACAAGGAGGAGGGATAAGAAATGGGCTTCCCCAAAAAACGGACCATAAGTTGTAAGAAATGGGCTATAAATTTTTAAACCAAAGACAACCGGCAATTGCATTAAAATATCATTTTTTTTTCAGGATTTCTCTACTCTCTACTCTTATTAAAACCAAAGCCAACTGGTAATTACATTAAAATATCATCTTTTCACCCATAAGATAAACTACTCATACAAATGCATCTTCATGTTCCGTGCAATGAACGGGCATCTTGCTAGTTAAGATTCTAAATTTCATTCATTTTTTTGCGGACAATTGTTTTTTGAATTTTATTTTGATATAATTTTTTGAAAACTATTTTTAACGTGACTCGAAATTTCGTGATTAAAAGAGTTCGGACTCCACCGAAATATGCAAAATTTCGTTGAATATTTTAGCAGTGCCCAGAATATATGGTCTGTAATGCTAATAAAAAGAATATGAGCTTCAAATATCCTTAAGAATTAGCAAATGGGTTGTAAATTATTGAAATTAATGGCTAATGGGTTGTATGCTGTTTTCCACAGATTTGGAGGCTGACTTCTGGGCCTACTAAGTTGACGATGACGCTGTCCTAAATTTTTTTTGACGCGTACGCAAGGCTTTGTCAACTTAGTCAACACACAGCAGTGACTGTTGGATGTCCATCCAACGGCCACCGTGCTTCTTCAATCTCTGATCTTCATGCTCCAGCCGCCCAAACCAGCGCCGGCGGGACTGCCTGCTCCCTTCTCCCGTGGCTGGTTGTGCTGCCGCCAGGCCATCCCTCTAACCACCCACACATCCTGTTATTTCCCGGCGACGTCAGCCTCACCCCGCAGCCGACCAGTCAGCGCTCGTTCGCCCCTCAATGTGGGTATCTGCTGCGGTGGCTTCGCCGGCTCCGGATGGTTCTCTTCCTGGGCCCCGCCCTCATCTACCGCGTTTGTGCTCTCGGCGCGGCGAGGTCAACATGGTCAACAAACAACAGCCATCGGAAGAGGCTGGCAGTAGGGGCCCACACAGGAAAATGCCTCCTTATTACGCGCAAAATAATGATTCCTCCACCTGATAGCTGGGACCCACCGGAAGGGTCTCTGTATTTCACGAAAAAAACATTCCCCCCGCTGTCAGCTTGGACCCACCGGAAATGCCTCCTTATTACGCACAAAAAAATTAATACTCCCCCTGCTAGCTGGGACTCACCTTGGTGGGAGGCTGACTTGTGGGCCTACTAAGTTTACGGGGACGGAGGGCTTTGTCAACTTAGTCAATATGAACGACTCTAGCTCTAGTGACCGTATGATGTCCATCCAAATGCCGTAGTGCTTCTTGAACCTCTGGTCTTCGTACTCCAGCCGCCCAAAGCAGCGCCGGTCGTGCCGCGTGCTCCTGCCTCCCGTGGCCGGCTATGATGTCGCGGAGGCCTCACCGCCCCCTACTACTCCCACCACTGGCCAGGACATCCCTCTACTCACCCACACCCCCTGTTATTCTACGGCGACGGCAGCCTCACCCTCGTATTCCTCTTCGCGTGGGCATCCACTGCTGCGTCTTCCCCGGCTCCGCGTCGTCCCCTTTCTAGGCCTCACCGTTGTCCACCACCGTGGTGCTCTCGGCGCGGCGTGGTCAATGTGGTCAACGACCGACTTCCATCAGAAGAGTACTGTGTGTGGAGAGGCTGACAGCTGGGTCCACGGCGGCCGCAAGGAAGTGCCTCCTTATTATGCACAAAATAATTATTCCTCCACTTGACAGCGGGGACCCACCGGACGGGCCACCGTATTTCGCAAAAAAACGTTTCCCCTGACTGCTGGGACCCACCAGCTACATCTTCGCACGCAAGGAAGTGCGTCCGGGCAAAAAAAACGATTCGCCCCCTGACTGCTAGGACCCACCAGCTACATCTTTGCACGCAAGGAAGTGTGTCCGGGCGAAAAGATAAACAAAACTACATCTTCGCAGGCAAGGAAGTGCCTCACAGTCGGGACCCACCTGGTCGAAGCGTACGTAGCGTTGTCATTCTGGTCGCGAACGTGTAAGTACATACTGGTCGTAGTAGAGGCACGCACGTACACGTACGTACAGCGGCGAGGGTGCAAGAAAGAAAATACGGCCACGTATGTACATACGGGCAGGGTCTCGAACGCCTACTCACGCATACGTACATGGCTGGTTCGGAACGGAGAAACAGCGTCGTCCTCGTGTTCATAGGGAGGCAACGGAATGCGTCGTGTTCATCGGGAGGCAACGGAACGCGTGGGAGCCAACCGGCTGGGTCGGAACGGAATGCATGGTCGTGTTCATCGGGAGAGCTTGGACGGAACAGGCGATAGAAACGAGGCCTGGCGTACCGCACAACGGAGGAAACGGCCTTGTGTTCGACCGGCCACGTTCGAAACGGGATCCTGTTCATCGGGAGGGGTCTGGCGTACCGCAAAACAGAGGAAACGGACCTCCTACGGTCGAAACGGGGTCCTGTTGATCGGGAGGGGCCTGGTGTACCGCAAAACGGAGGAAACGGACCTCCTACGGTCGAAACGGGGGTCCTGTTAATCGGGAGGGGTGTGGCGTACCGCAAAACGGACTTGTGTTGGAGCGCTACGGTCGAAACGGGGGGAAGGGGTGTGGCGTACCACAAAACGGGACTCCACGGGATACTGTTCATCTCCACCGTCGACCTCCTCCAGCCTCCACGGGCTACCGTCGACCTCCTCCAGCCTCCACGGGCTCCTGTTCATCCAGCCTCGACCGCGCGCTACTCCACCGGCTACTATTCAACCACCCCTCCACGGGCACCCCTCCACCGTCTACTGTTCATCCAGCCCTCCACACCACAGGGTCCTGTTCAACCACCCCTCCATGGCCACCCCTCCACTGTCTACTGTTCATCCAGCCCTCCACACCATGGGTTCCTGTTCATCCAGAGGCAACGCCACCGCTCACTGTTCATCCAAACCCCCCTGCAACGCTCACTGTTCATCCAATCGATCGGCTTCAGTTAGCAGCAGTAGCGAAGGAATCGCTCCATCGGGTTCACTTAACAGCCATCAATCGATCGATCGGGTTTAGTAACACGTAGCCTGCAGTGCAATCGCTCGGGTTCAGTTAGAGCCCAACGCCTCGCTCGGCTTCAGTTAGAGCCAACGCCTCGCACACACATGCGCGTATGTACGAGAGAAACGCGCATCGCTCGGCCCCCGACCTCCCACCGTAACCGGCAACTCCCCGAAATTTTCCTCCCCCTCACTTCTACCACGGTTTTTTCTGTCATGGATGGCCCAAAGAAAGTCATGCAGCTGCGTCTCCGGCCCTCCCAGGACGAAAAGCCCATTTTCTGTCATGATTTTTTGTCATAGAAGTAGGAGCCCACCACATCTATGATGATACCGGGTTTTGTCACAATTATCGTCATAGAAGTGTCATATGTATGACAGAAAAAAATTCGTTCGGCCCAAAATGTCACGTATGTGTCTTTCTTTGTAGTGATCGTCGGGATCTGGCCCGCGAGGATCCAGGCCGCCCACGCCCGCTCCCATCTGTCGATGCTCTGGATCCGTGCCGCCCGCGCTCCTCGATCTCGAGCTCTGCCCCGCCCGTCTGTCGCCGCTCCTGGCCTGGGCCCGAGCAGGAGCAGCAACTCATCCCGCTGCCCTCGCCCAAGCCATTGGCCGTGAGCCCAGCCACCTCCTCATCCTAGAAAGGTGAGGCTTTCCTCTCTGTTCCTTCTGACTCGTGCTAGTAGTGGTAGCTGTGCGGGATTGTTGATTTCTACTAGATGTAGGATTCATGTCCTGAAAAAGATGTCTTCTTACTGGTTGTTGGCTGAATCAGGCGAATTAAGAAAACATGGTTAAATGAACACTAGAACCATGTCAGCAAACAGTATGACAATGGCCATCCATTCTTTAGAAAAAAAAGGATAGTTAGTACCAGTCGTTGTTGGTCTGTATTACTTACACGATGTTGGATTTCTGCGCAAAGGTTATATCAAAATTGTTGTTGGTCTGTATTACTTGCTGTCCATTCTTATTGTCCATCTTAGATCGTTCCCAGTTCACCGAGTCAAGTTGCTTGACCTACCTATCAGGCAGGCTCACATAGCTATAGTTGTCGTGTCCTTTGCAGTTGTACATTTGACACCCAAGTGCCAGCCATTTTATTCTTACACAAACTTTTGAAGGTGTATATTTTCTGTGTGCTTGTGTGAATATATTGGAGTACATTTCTATCATGCTGCTGTAATATGTAGTGTAGTATTTATATTGTGCAGTATTCAAACTTGTATTCTGTTGTAGTTCAGTATTTATATTCAGTAACAGCTGTATACAATATTGTTGCCTACATGCTTCTGGCAACTGATGCTTTTAATTTTGCTCAGTTTTTGTTGCTTCGGATCGCTTCCTCCTTGACACCCCGATTTGGACAGCGGCAGCAGCGATGGTGTTGACACTCGAGCATGCCTACCTCTCCATCTATAACTGGTTCGTCTTCTTTGCACGGTTATCTGCTTCCTCCCCACTTTGAATTCTCGATCCCCTTTCTTGTTGATGACTCGTTGAATGATTCGCAGGGTGCAGGTGCTCTACTACGTACTACTCCATACAGGTCACCTGGACGTGTACGTCGGCAATCGAGAGGCTGCTCCAGCTCGCGCAGACCGTTGTCTGGCTCTACCATTAATCAGTTATCTGTAACTTGCTGACCTATTTTCTAGGCCGCATGTTTTTGTATTTTTCATGAGACATTCTTCCTGGAATGACATGATTTAGCTTTTAGTTCTTCTGACCAAACATGTGTTTAGCTTTTTTCATTTGCTTATCAACAGATGTTCTACTTGTTTTGAGTTGCTGCCACTTTGTTAGCTAATGCCACTTGTTTTTGTCTGTAATTTGATCACTTGTTAGTTTAGTCCGGTAAGGGTTTAGATGAAATGATCCTTTAGGAAGTAGGTACTATAAATATATCAAAGGCTACAATCATTGAGAGAACCTCGCTCTACTTTTGCAAATGTTCGGTTTATTCATGATATGGTTTCTGTAGCTATGTGACGCCCCATAATAATTTTTTTGGGCCTCGCCAATTGATTGAATGATTCAATTATTTGTCTGTGTTGCTTCTGTAAATGTCACTTGTGATTGTGTTGCATATAGTTGTGTACAGGTCCTGGACGATGATGTGCAAACAATTATTTTCTCTAGCATTAGTATGTCAAATTTGTCTAAGTTAGTACATGAGGATTTTGCTAGCTGACATACTAATGCTGCTCAATGCGCGATGCTCCATAGCTGACAACTACTGGTTTTAATATTCAAACAACAACAGTGCTACAGAGCTATGTTATAATTAATGTGTACTTGTTGAACGTTCTTGCTTATATTAGTGTCTCTTATTTCTTTTCTGATGATGTGTCTCTCATTTCTGTTCTAGTTAATGTGTAACTGAGAATGAACATACTTTTCTCTTTTTAGACTGCTAGATTGCACTAGTTGAACAATCTGCTCTAGTTTAAACAAGTTAGGATCCATCAATACAATAGGACTTTGTTTGCATTTCACCTAGCTTGTAACCAATATCCTTATTGCTAATTTACCTCAAGTTTATCTAAACATGGTTGAAATGAGTGCTTTAAAGTTTCATGTCTAAGCTCAATTTTTACCTTTGAAGTCCTGAATTAATTATTTTGATACATCACAGTTAGCTGAGAATATAACTTGAACATTTTATGTATGCCCTGATGCATGTACACACACGGTTGAGCAAATATCGAGCTGCTGAATAACCTAGAGCTAGAGAACTTCAAGGACAAGATCAAGGAGTTTCTTGCTTTGTTGGCAACATTGTGAGGTTTGTGCATCATTAGGATTGCTCGAGTGATCTCAGTATTGTCATTATGATGTTCCATACATGCTCTACTTGATGTTCCTCCCCTCCCGCTTTTTGCTATCCAGATCATGACCAAGCATGACAAGAAGGAAGGCTCGTCAACCACCTCCTAGCACACCTATCATGACCGATGACAAGAAGGTGTGCTTCTTGTTTGTACATTCCTTGCTTGGTTGGTGTCATGGAGATATGCATGTGCCATGTGATGTACGACCTCTCTGTTCTTGTCATCTGTACTTATCTGTTGGCTTCTTCCTAATGTAATACCCACATGACTATCATATTGGTGGTTGGCTAACGGATTGAATTGCAAATATATTGTTCTTCATTGCCTAATGCTTTTGGTTGCCGACAACAGGACCTATAGCTAGTAAACCTGCAATTAGGAAGTTATTTTTATGGTCTATCATGCTCAAATAGAAAAAATGTTTTGTGTCACATGCTTAACACACTTTGAACTATATACCTCGTTCGGCTATAGAGAAAAATGCACCTGGTTGTTTAACACACTTACTGAACTAATCAGCCTACCAACTCAAACTACCATCAGTATCCACCAAACGGCTATGGAGATAACTTTTGCCATCAATCCTTTGGTTTAAACAAGTTCTAATATTTTGCCAGGACAAAAAGTTGCAAATTCTAATGCTGGTTTATGTTCCTTCTTTTAGGTTATGAGAGATGATGCTGGAGCCAAACTGGAAGGGCTGCAATCAAACTAATTGGTAGCATAGCAGTGATCTCCGAATATCTAAGCTAGTGATCAGCGTTTCTTTTCAGCGATTTCTTTTCTATTTGGCCTTCATATAGGTTTGCACATAAGCGGAAGTTGTACTGTATATTAGCAGTTGCTGGAGCTGTAATGTTATTTGAACATGGCTGATGACAATCTTTTAGTTGCTGCTTCTCATGTCTATAATGTGATGAAGATGTAATCACAACAAATGATGTATGATGAAACAAATGTTGCTTTGACAGCAACCCTGAAAAAAAAATCAATTATTTATCTGTCGTCTAGTCCTTTTACACTAGTGGGCTGAAAATATTGATGGGCTGGAAGAGGCCTTGGCCCAAACAATGTTGGACAAATTAATGCTTGCGTTGCAAAAAGGCCTTGGCCCAAATGGTATTATGTTGAAAAAATAAATGGAAAAAAGGCTGAGGCCCAAATAGAAAAGGCCCAGCCATATAGCAGGAAAATTCTGTCTAAAAAAGCATAAAAGGCCAAAAAAGTTGGGCTCGGCCCATGTAAAACACCTAATTGGACCGGGTTGAATCTTGTCCATGACCTTTTGAATTGGTCACAATTTTGCCACCTCAGGTTGCCACGGCGGATCCGACGTGGCCTAGGCAAACAGCCAGTGACCAAAACAAAAGGCCATGGGTTCAACGACCTTCTGTTTTGGTCATAAACGTCTACGACCTTCTCATAGAGAAGGTCGTTAATTTCAGTTTACGACCGCCAGCTTTGGACCTTCTATTTTTGGTCACAAAAATGTCGCAAATTAAAAACTATGACCTTTCAGTGACCAATAGTCAAGGTCACAAGTTGACATATTTCTTGTAGTGCATAGGTCATCCACTTGAGGGAAATTTGCTACTGTCCTACAAACCTCTACACTTGGAGGCCCAACAACGTCTACGAGAAGAAGGTTGCGTAGTAGACATCAAGCTCTTTTCTGGCGCCGTTGCCAGGGAGGTTTGTGCTTGAAGGTATACCATTAGATCTTGCAATCGAATCTTTTAGTTTCCTGTTTTATCACTAGTTTAGTTTATAAAAGAAAACTACAAAAAATGGAATCTAGGTTGCCTCATATACTTCATCTTTTTAGTGTCTTTCGTGAAAATAAGGGTTCCGAGAATTGTGCCAAAGTGTTAGAAGAAGAATGCATTAAAATGTTTGGCACTAAATATTTGAATGATGAGCATGATTGCGACGTTATTAGTATGAATTCCTTGAATATCCATGATGCTAATGATATGGAAAGCCACAAGCTGGGGATGCTATGTTTGATGAAGATGATATTTTTTGTCCCCCAAGTTTTGATGAGAATATTTATTATGATGAAAGCATGCCTCCTATTTGTGATGATTATATTGATGAAAGTGGATTTGGAGAGGTCATGGCTTTATTTAGTGATGAATCCACTATTTCGGAAGAGGTTCCAATTGATTACGAGAACAAAGTTGCTATATATGATGATTATTGTGATGACATGTATGCTATAAAGAATAATGATAACCATGAAACTTATCATCATGATTTTAATTTTCAATTGGATTAGGCCTCACATGATAGTTATTTTGTTGAGTTTGCTCTCACTACTATTCGTGAGAAGAAATTTGCTTATGTGGAGAGTAATAAAATTTCTATGCTTGTGGCTCATGAAAAGAATGCTTTATGTGATGGTTATATTGTTGAATTCATTCATGATGCTACTGAAAATTATTATGATGGAGGAGTATATGCTTGTAGGAATTGCAATAATATCAAGTTTCCTCTCTATGTGTTGAAAATCTTGAAGTTATGCTTGTTTTACCTTCCTATGCTAGTTGATTCTTGTTCCCATAAGTTATTTGCTCACAAAATCCCTATGCATAGGAAGTGGGTTAGACTTAAATGTGCTAGCCATATTCTTCATGATGCTTTCTTTGTGTTTCAATTCTTATCTTTCATGTGAGCATCATTGAAATCATCATGCCTAGGTAAAAAGGGATTAAAGAAAAGCGCTTGTTGGGAGACAACCCAATATTTACCCTTACTGTATTTGTGTGTTTACATGATTATTCTACTGTAGTAATCATGTTTTATACCTTTTGTTTCAATAAAGTGCCAAGTAAGACCTTTGGGATGGCTTACGGTAATAGTTGATTTGATCATGCAGAAAAACAGAAACTTTTGTGCTCACGAAATCAATTTTCATAATTCACAAAAACGTGCTTTTAAGTTAATTCTTTTTGCAGAATATTAATAAAAACAAATTCTTAGGACTTCCTAATTTCTCAGGATTTTTGGAGTTGCAGAAGTATTTGAGAGTTACAAATTACTACAGACTGTTCTATTTTTGACAGATTCTGTTTTCTATGTGTTGTTTGCTTATTTTGATGAATCTATGAGTAGTATCGGTGGGTATGAACCATAGATAAGTTGAAATACAGTAGATATTACACCAATATAAATAAAGAATGAGTTCACAATAGTACCAAGAGTGGTGATTTATTTTCTTATACTAACGGAGCTTATGACATTTTCGGTTGAGTTTTGTGTTGTGAAGGTTTCAAGTTTTAGGTGAAGTTTCGATGACTACGGAATAAGGAGTAGCAAGAGCATAAGCTTGGGGATTCCCAAGGCACACCAAGGTAATATTCAAGGACAACCAAGAGCCCAAGCTTGGGGATGCCCCGGATGGCATCCCCTCTTTTGTCTTTGTTCATTGGTAACTTTACTTGGAGCTATATTTTTATTCACCACATGATATGTGTTTTGCTTGGAGCGTCATTTTACTTTATATTGTTTTGATTGATGTTTGAATAATATCCCAAGATTTTAAATTCTTAAATGTTAGAGAGTCTTCACATAGTTGCACAATTATTCGACTACTCATTGATCTTCACTTATATCTTTTGGAGTAGTTTGTCATTTGCTCTACTGCTTCACTTATATCTTTATAGAGCACGGCTGTGGTTTTATTTTAAAGAAATTTATTAACTCTCATGCTTCACTTATATTATTTTGAGGGTCTTATAGAACTGCTTGGTAATGTGATTTGGTTATAAATTTAGTCCTGGTATGATAGGCATCCAAGGGGGATATAATAAAAACTTTCATATAAAGTGCATTGAATACTATGAGAAGTTTGATTGTTTATGATTGTTTTGAGATATGAAGATGGTGATATTAAAGTCATGCTAGTGGAGTAGTTCCGAATTTGAGAGATACTTGTGTTAAAGTTTGTGATTCCCGTAGCATGCACATATGGTGAACCGTTATGTGATGAAGTTGGAGCATGATTTATTTATTGATTGTCTCCCTTATGAGTGGCGGTCGGGGACAAGCGATGGTCTTTTCCTACCAATCTATCCCCCAAGGAGCATCCGTGTAGTACTTAATTTCAATAACTAATAGATTTTTGCAATAAGTATGTGAGTTCTTTATGACTATTGTTGAGTCCATGGATTATACGCACTCTCAGCCTTCCACCATTGCTAGCCTCTCTTGTGCCGCGCAACTTTCGCCGGTACCATACACCTGTTGGAAATATGCCCTAGAGGCAATAATAAAAGTGTTATTATTATATTTCCTTGTTCATGATAATTGTCTTTTATTCATGCTATAACTGTATTATCCGGAAATCGTAATACACGTGTGAATACATAGACCACAATATGTCCCTAGTGAGCCTCTAGTTGACTAGCTCGTTGTGATCAACAGATAGTCATGGTTTCCTGGCTATGGACATTGGATGTCGTTGATAACGGGATCACATCATTAGGAGAATGATGTGATGGACAAGACCCAATCCTAAGCCTAGCACAAAGATCGTGTAGTTCGTTTGCTAGAGCTTTGCCAATGTCAAGTATCTCTTCCTTTGACCATGAGAGCGTGTAACTCCTGGATACCGTAGGAGTGCTTTGGGTGTATCAAACGTCACAACGTAACTAGGTGACTATAAAGGTGCACTACAGGTATCTCCGAAAGTATCTATTGTTTTATGCGGATCGAGACTGGGATTTGTCA
This sequence comes from Triticum aestivum, assembly GCF_018294505.1. NCBI lineage: Eukaryota > Viridiplantae > Streptophyta > Magnoliopsida > Poales > Poaceae > Triticum > Triticum aestivum. The sequence continues at coordinate 642,182,014 of NC_057813.1, forward strand.
CTCCGTGTAAACGGAGAGGTATCTCTGGGCCCACTCGGTAGGACATCATCATATGCGCAATGTGACCAAGGAGTTGATCACGGGATGATGTGTTACGGAACGAGTAAAGAGACTTGCCGGTAACGAGATTGAACAAGGTATTGGATACCGACGATCGAATCTCGGGCAAGTAACATACCGATAGACAAAGGGAATTGAATACGGGATTGATTAAGTCCTTGACATCGTGGTTCATCCGATGAGATCATCGTGGAACATGTGGGAGCCATCATGGGTATCCAGATCCCGCTGTTGGTTATTGACCGGAGAACGTCTCGGTCATGTCTACATGTCTCCCGAACCCGTAGGGTCTACACACTTAAGGTTCGATGACGCTAGGGTTATAAAGGAAGTTTGTATGTGGTTACCGAATGTTGTTCGGAGTCCCGGATGAGATCCCGGACGTCACGAGGAGTTCCGGAATGGTCCGGAGGTAAAGATTTATATATGGGAAGTCCTATTTTGGCCACCGGAAAATGTTCGGGATTTTTCGGTATTGTACCGGGAAGGTTCTAGAAGGTTCCGGAGTGGGGCCCACCTGCATGGGGGGACCCACATGGACGTGGGTAGTGGCGGCAAGGCCCCACACCCCTGGTCAAGGCGCACCAAGATCCCCCTTAGAAGGAATAAGATCATATCCCGAAGGGATAAGATCAAGATCCCTAAAAAGGGGGGATAACAATCGGTGGGGAAGGAAATAATGAGATTTCTTTCCTCCCACCTTGGCCAACGCCCCAATGGACTTGGAGGGCAAGAAACCAGCCCCTCCACCCCTATATATAGTGGGGAGGCGCATGGGAGCTATACACGAAGTTCTGGCACAGCCCTACCTCTCTCCCTACTCCTCCTCTCCCATGGTGCTTGGCGAAGCCCTGCTGGATTGTCACGCTCCTCCACCACCACCACGCCGTTGTGCTGCTGTTGGATGGAGTCTTCCTCAACCTCTCCATCTCTCCTTGCTGGATCAAGGCGTGGGAGACGTCACCGGGCTGTACGTGTGTTGAACGCGGAGGTGCCGTCCGTTCGGCAGTAGGATCATCGGTGATTTGAATCACGACGAGTACGACTCCATCAACCCCGTTCACTTGAACGCTTCCGCTTAGAGATCTACAAGGGTATGTAGATGCACTCTCTTTCTACTCATTGCTGGTCTCTCCATAGATAGATCTTGGTGACACGTAGGAAAATTTTGAATTTCTGCTACGTTCCCCAACAGTGGCATCAGAGCCAGGTCTATTGCGTAGATTCTTTGCACGAGTAGAACACAAAGTAGTTGTGGGCGTTGATGTTGTACAATATGCTTACCGTTACTAGTCCAATCTTGTTTCGACGGTATTGTGGGATGAAGCGGCCCGGACCGACCTTACACGTACTCTTACGTGAGACAGGTTCCACCGATTGACATGCACTTGGTGCATAAGGTGGCTAGCGGGTGCCAGTCTCTCCCACTTTAGTCGGAACGGATTCGATGAAAAGGGTCCTTATGAAGGGTAAATAGCAATTGGCATATCACATTGTGGTTTTGCGTAGGTAAGAAACGTTCTTGCTAGAAACCCATAGCAGCCACGTAAAACATGCAAACAACAATTAGAGGACGTCTAACTTGTTTTTGCAGGGTATGCTTTGTGATGTGATATGGCCAAGAAGAATGTGATGAATGATATGTGATGTATGAGATTGATCATGTTCTTGTAATAGGATTCACGACTTGCATGTCGATGAGTATGACAACCGGCAGGAGCCATAGGAGTTGTCTTTATTTATTGTATGACCTGCGTGTCATTTAACAACGCCATGTAAATTACTTTACTTTATTGCTAAATGCGTTAGCCATAGAAGTAGAAGTAGTCGTTGGCGTGACAACTTCATGAAGACACGGTGATGGAGATCATGGTGTCATGCCGGTGACGATGATGATCATGGAGCCCCGAAGATGAAGATCAAAAGGAGCAAAAATGATATTGGCCATATCATGTCACTATTTGATTGCATGTGATGTTTATCATGTTTATGCATCTTGTTTACTTAGGACAACGGTAGTAAATAAGATGATCCCTTACAAAATTTCAAGAAGTGTTCTCCCCTAACTGTGCACCGTTGCTACAGTTCGTCGCTTCTAAGCACCACGTGATGATCGGGTGTGATGGATTCTTACGTTCACATACAACGGGTGTAAGACAGTTTTACACAGCGAAAACACTTAGGGTTAACTTGACGAGCCTAGCATGTGCAGACATGGCCTCGGAACACGGAGACCGAAAGGTCGAGCATGAGTCGTATAGTAGATACGATCAACATGAAGATGTTCACCGATGATGACTAGTCCGTCTCACGTGATGATCGGACACGGCCTAGTTGACTCGGATCATGTAATCACTTAGATGACTAGAGGGATGTCTATCTGAGTGGGAGTTCATAAGATGAACTTAATTATCTTGAACATAGTCAAAAGACCTTTTTGCAAATTATGTCGTAAGCTCGCGCTTTAGTTCCACTGTTTAGATATGTTCCTAGAGAAAATATAGTTGAAAGTTGACAGTAGCGATTATGCGGACAGTAGAACGCTTATGTCCTTAATGCACTGCTCAGTGTGCTGAACCCCAAACGTCGTTTGTGGATGTTCGAACATCGAACATACACGTTTTGATAACTACGTGATAGTTCAGTTAAATGGTTTAAGTAGAGGCACCAAAGACATTTTCGAAACGTCGCGGAACATATGAGATGTTTCGAGGGCTGAAATTGGGATTTCAGGCTCGTGCCCACGTCAAGAGGTATGAGACCTCCGGCGATTTTCTTAGCCTGCAAACTAAGGGAGAAAAGCTCAATCGTTGAGCTTGTGCTCAGATTGTCTGAGTGCAACAATCACTTGAATCGAGTGGGAGTTAATCTTCCAGATGAGATAGTGATGTTTCCCCAAAGTCATTGCCACCAAGCTGCTAGAGCTTCGTGATGAACTATAACATATCAGGGATAGATATGATGATCCTTGAGGTATTCGCGATGTTTGACACCGCGAAAGTAGAAATCAAGAAGGAGCATCAATTGTTGATGGTTGGTGAAACCACTAGTTTCAAGAAGGGCAAGTGCAAGAAGGGATACTTCATGAAACGGCAAATCAGCTGCTGCACCAGTGAAGAAACCCGAGATTGAACCCAAACCCGAGACTAAGTGCTTCTGTGATAAGGGGAATAGCCGCTGGAGCAGAATTACCCTAGATACTTGGTAGATAAGAAGGCTGGCAAGGTCGATAGAAGTATATTGGATATACATTATGTTAATGTGTACTTTACTAGTACTCCTAGTAGCACCAGGGTATTAGATACCGGTTCGGTTGCTAAGTGTTAGTAACTCGAAATAAAAGCTACGGAATAAACGAAGACTAGCTAAAAGTGAGCTGACGATATATGTTGGAAGTGTTTCCAAGTTTGATGTGATCAAACATCGCACGCTCCCTCTACCATCAAGATTAGTATTAAACCTGAATGGTTTATTGAATCTCGATCGTAGTGATACACATTTTCATGCCAAAAGATATAAGATAGTAATGATAGTACCACTTACTTGTGGCACTGCCATGTAAGTCATAATGGTATAAAACGCATGAAGAAGCTCCATGTTGATGGATCTTTGGACTCACTCGTTTTAGAAAAGTTTGAGACATGCGAACCATGTCTATTGGTGTATACGCATGAAGAAACTCCATGCAGATGGATCGTTTGGACTCACTTGATTTTAAATCACTTGAGATATGCAAATCATACCACATGGGCAAGATGACTGAAAAGCCTCGTTTTCAGTAAGATGGAACAAGATAGCAACTTGTTGGAAGTAACACATTTTGATGTGTGCAGTCCAATGAGTGCTGAGGCATGCAGTGAATATCGTTATGTTCTTACTTCACAGATGATTCAAGTAGATGTTTAGAATATTTACTTGATGAAACACAAGTCTGAATTATTGAATGGTTCAAATAATTTCAGAGTGAAGTAGAAGATCATTGTGACAAGAGGATAAAATGTCTATGATATGATCATAGAGATGAATATCTGAGTTACGAGTTTTGGCACACAATTAAGACATTGTGGAAATTGTTTCGCAATTAATACCGCCTGGAACACCATAGTGTGATGGTGTGTCCAAACATCATAGTTGCACCCTATTGGATATGGTGCGTACCATGATGTCTCTTATCGAATTACCACTATCGTCCATGGGTTAGGCATTAGAGACAACCACATTCACTTTAAATAGGGCACCACGTAATTCCGATGAGATGACACCGTATGAATTATGGTTTAGAGAAACCTAAGTTGTCGTTTCTTGAAGGTTTGGGGCTGCAACGCTTATGTGAAAAAGTTTCAGGATTAAGCTCGAACCCAAAGCGGATAAAATACATCTTCATAGGACACCCAAAACAGTTGGGTATACCTCCTAATTCAGATCCGAAAGCAATATGAATTGTTTCTAGAATCGGGTCCTTTCTCGAGGAAAGGTTTCTCTTGAAAGAGTTGAGTGGGAGGATGGTGGAGACTTGATGAGGTTATTGAACCGTCTCTTCAACTAGTGTGTGGCAGGGCACAGGAAGTTGTTCCTGTGGCACCTACACCAATTGAAGTGGAAGCTTGTGATGTTGATCATGAAACTTCGGATCAAGTCACTACCAAACCTCGTGGGATGACAAGGATACGTACTACATCAGAGTGGTATGTAATCCTGTCTTGGAAGTCATGTTGCTGGACAACAATGAACCTACGAGCTATGGAGAAGCAATGGTGGGCCCGGATTCCGATAAATGGCTCGAGGCCATAAAATCCGAGAACGGATCCATGACTTTGGAAGAAATACTTGATGGTCGTAAGGCCATTGGGTACGGATGGATTTTAAAAGGAAGACAGACAATGATGGTAAGAATTACCATTAAGAAAGCTCGACTTGTCGTTAAGATATTTTCCGACAAGTTCAAGGAGTTGATTACGGTGAGGTTTTCTCACTCGTAGCGATGCTAAGAGTCTGTTGGAATTGGATTAGCAGTTACTGCATGATTGATGAAATCTTGCAGATAGGATGTCAAAACATTGTTTCCTCGACGTTATACTTGAGGAAAGGTTGTATGTGATACAACCGGAAGGTTTTGTCAATCCCAAAAGATGCTAATAAGTATGCAAAGCTCCAGCAATCCTTCTAAGGACTGGAGTGAGCATCTCGGAGTTGGAATGTGTGCTTTGATGATGATCAAAGATTTTGGGTTTGTACAAAGTTTATGAGAAACTTGTATTTCCAAAGAAGTGAGTGGGAGCACTATAGAATTTCTGATGAATACATGTTGATCAGAAATGATGTAGAATTTCTGGAAAGCATATAGGGTTATTTTGAAAGTGTTTTTCAATAGAAAGCCTGGATTAAGCTACTTGAACATTGAGCATCAAGATCTATAAGGATAGATCAAAATGCTTAATAATACTTTCAAATGAGCACATACCTTGACATGATCTTGAAGGTGTTCAAGATGGACCAGTCAAAGAAGGAGTTCTTGCCTGAGTTGTAAGGTACGAAGTTAAGACTTAAAGCTCGACCACGGCAGAATAGAGAGAAAGGACGAAGGTCGTCCCCTATGCTTAAGACGTAGGCTCTTCAGTATGCTATGCTGTGTACCGCACCTGAAGTGTGCCTTGCCATGAGTCAGTCAAGGGGTACAAGAGTGATCCAAGAATGGCTCACAGGACAGCGGTCAAAGTTATCCTTAGTAACTAGTGGACTAAGGAATTTTCTCGATTATGGAGGTGGTAAAAGAGTTCGTCGTAAAGGTTACGTCGATGCAAGCTTAACACCTATCCGGATAGCTCTGAGTAGAGAGACCGGATACATATAATGGAGCAATAATTTAGAATAGCTCAAAGTAGAACAGTTATTTGGAATAGCTCCAAATAGAGCGTGGTAGCTGCATCTAGGAGATGACATAGAGATTTGTAAAGCACACACGGATCTGAAAGGTTCAGACCCGTTGACTAAAACCTCTCTCACAAGCAACATGATCAAACATAAAACTCATTGAGTGTTAATCACATAGTGATGTGAACTAGACTACTGACTCTAGTAAACTCTTGGGTATTAGTCACATGGCGATGTGACCTGTGAGTGTTAATCACATGGCGATGTGAACTGGATTATTGACTCTAGTGCAAGTGGGAGACTGTTGGAAATATGCCCTAGAGGCAATAATAAAAGTGTTATTATTATATTTCCTTGTTCATGATAATTGTCTTTTATTCATGCTATAACTGTATTATCCGGAAATCGTAATACACGTGTGAATACATAGACCACAATATGTCCCTAGTGAGCCTCTAGTTGACTAGCTCGTTGTGATCAACAGATAGTCATGGTTTCCTGGCTATGGACATTGGATGTCGTTGATAACGGGATCACATCATTAGGAGAATGATGTGATGGACAAGACCCAATCCTAAGCCTAGCACAAAGATCGTGTAGTTCGTTTGCTAGAGCTTTGCCAATGTCAAGTATCTCTTCCTTTGACCATGAGAGCGTGTAACTCCTGGATACCGTAGGAGTGCTTTGGGTGTATCAAACGTCACAACGTAACTGGGTGACTATAAAGGTGCACTACAGGTATCTCCGAAAGTATCTATTGTTTTATGCGGATCGAGACTGGGATTTGTCACTCCGTGTAAACGGAGAGGTATCTCTGGGCCCACTCAGTAGGACATCATCATATGCGCAATGTGACCAAGGAGTTGATCACGGGATGATGTGTTACGGAACGAGTAAAGAGACTTGCCGGTAACGAGATTGAACAAGGTATTGGATACCGACGATCGAATCTCGGGCAAGTAACATACCGATAGACAAAGGGAATTGAATACGGGATTGATTAAGTCCTTGACATCGTGGTTCATCCGATGAGATCATCGTGGAACATGTGGGAGCCATCATGGGTATCCAGATCCCGCTGTTGGTTATTGACCGGAGAACGTCTCGGTCATGTCTACATGTCTCCCGAACCCGTAGGGTCTACACACTTAAGGTTCGATGACGCTAGGGTTATAAAGGAAGTTTGTATGTGGTTACCGAATGTTGTTCGGAGTCCCGGATGAGATCCCGGACGTCACGAGGAGTTCCGGAATGGTCCGGAGGTAAAGATTTATATATGGGAAGTCCTATTTTGGCCACCGGAAAATGTTCGGGATTTTTCGGTATTGTACCGGGAAGGTTCTAGAAGGTTCCGGAGTGGGGCCCACCTGCATGGGGGGACCCACATGGACGTGGGTAGTGGGGGCAAGGCCCCACACCCCTGGTCAAGGCGCACCAAGATCCCCCTTAGAAGGAATAAGATCATATCCCGAAGGGATAAGATCAAGATCCCTAAAAAGGGGGGATAACAATCGGTGGGGAAGGAAATAATGAGATTTCTTTCCTCCCACCTTGGCCAACGCCCCAATGGACTTGGAGGGCAAGAAACCAGCCCCTCCACCCCTATATATAGTGGGGAGGCGCATGGGAGCTATACACGAAGTTCTGGCACAGCCCTACCTCTCTCCCTACTCCTCCTCTCCCATGGTGCTTGGCGAAGCCCTGCTGGATTGCCACGCTCCTCCACCACCACCACGCCGTTGTGCTGCTGTTGGATGGAGTCTTCCTCAACCTCTCCCTCTCTCCTTGCTGGATCAAGGCGTGGGAGACGTCACCGGGCTGTACGTGTGTTGAACGCGGAGGTGCCGTCCGTTCGGCACTAGGATCATCGGCGATTTGAATCACGACGAGTACGACTCCATCAACCCCGTTCACTTGAACGCTTCCGCTTAGCGATCTACAAGGGTATGTAGATGCACTCTCTTTCTACTCGTTGCTGGTCTCTCCATAGATAGATCTTGGTGACACGTAGGAAAATTTTAAATTTCTGCTACGTTCCCCAACAACACCCACCATATACCTTCCTCAAAACAGCCACCATACCTACCTATTATGTCATTTCCATAGTCATTCCGATATATATTGCCATGCAACTTTCCACCGTTCCGTCTATTATGACACGCTTCATCATTGTCATATTGCTTTGCATGATCTTGTAGTTAACATTGTATTTATGACAAAGCCACCTTTCATAATTCTTTCATACATGTCACTCTTGAGTCATTGCACATCCCGGTACACCGCCAAAGGCATTCACATAGAGTCATATTTTGTTCTAAGTATTGAGTTGTAATTCTTGAGTTGTAAGTAAATAAAAGTGTGATGATCTTCATTATTAGAGCATTGTCCCATGTGAGGAAAGGATGATGGAGGCCATGATTCCCCCACAAGTCGGGATGAGACTCCGGACAAAAAAAAGAGGCCATAAAGAAAGAGAAAAGCTCAAATAAAAAATTTATAGAAAAAGAGAGAAGGGGCAATGTTACTATCCTTTTACCACACTTGTGCTTCCAAGTAGCACCATGATCTTCATGATAGAGAGTCTCCTATTTTGTCACTTTCATATACTAGTGAGAATTTTCATTATGGAACTTGGCTTGTATATTCCAATGATGGGCTTCCTCAAATTATCCTAGGTCTTCGTGAGCAAGCGAGTTGGATGCACACCCACTTAGTTTGTTTTTTGAGCTTTCATACATTTATAGCTCTAGTGCATCCGTTGCATGGCAATCCCTACTCACTCACGTTGATATCTATTGATGGGCATCTCCATAACCCGTTAATACGCCTACTTGATGTGAGACTATCTTCTCCTTTTTGTCTTCTCCACAACCACCATATTCTATTCCACCTTAGTGCTATAACCATGGCTCACGCTCATGTATTGCGTGAACATTGGAAAAGTTTGAGAACATCAAAAGTAGGAAACAATTGCTTGGCTTGTCATCGGGGTTGTGCATGATTTAAATATTTTGTGTGATGAAGATAGAGCATAGCCAGACTACATGATTTTGTAAGGATAGCTTTCTTTGGCCATGTTATTTTGAGAATACATGATTGCTTTGTTAGTATGCTTGAGGTATTATTATTTTTATGTCAATATTAAACTTTTGTTTTGAATCTTTTGGATCTGAACATTCTTGCCACAATAAAGAAAATTACATGGATAAATATGTTAGGTAGCATTCCACATCAAAAATTATGTTTTTATCATTTACATACTCGACGACGAGTAGGAATTAAGCTTGGGGATGCTTGATACGTCTCCAACGTATCTATAATTTTTTATTGTTCCATGCTATTATATTATCGATCTTGGATGTTTTATATGCATTTATATGCTATTTTGTATGATTTTTGGGACTAACCTATTAACCTAGAGCCCAGTGTGAGATTCTGTTTTTTCCTTGTTTTTTAGTTCACAGAAAAGGAATACCAAACGGAGTCCAATTGACCTGAAAATTTACCAAGCTTATTTATGGACCAGAAGAAGCCCACGGAGCATCGGAGATGGACCAAAAGAGTCCCGAGGCCACCATGAAGTTGGAGGGCATGCCCTACCCCCTTGGGGGAGCCTCCCTACCTCGTGGCTTCCTCGTGGACCTCCCCCCTGACTTGTTCCTGATGCCAAAACCTCTTATATATCCCCAAACTTCCAGAACAAAACTAAGATCGGGAGTTCTGCCGCTGCAATCCTCTGTAGCCATGAAAAACCAATTGGGACCCTGTTCCGGCACCCTGCCGGAGGGGGGATACATCACCGGTGGTCATCTTTATCATCCCGGTGCTCTCCATGACGAGGAGGGAGTAGTTCACCCTCAGGGTTGAGGGTATGTACCAGTAGCTATGTGTTTGATCTCTCTCTCTCTCTCTCTCTCTCTCTCTCTCTCTCTCTCGTGTTCTTCATATGGCACGATGTTGATGTACCACGAGCTTTGCTACTATAGTTGGATCTTATGATGTTTCTCCCCCTCTACCTTCTTGTAATGGATTGAGTTTTCCCTTTGAAGTTATCTTATCGGATTGAGTCTTTAAGGATTTGAGAACACTTGATGTATGTCTTGCGTGGGATACTTGTTGTGACAATGGGGTATTCTATTTATCCACTTGATGTATGTTTTGGTGATCAGCTTGCAGGTTCCGTGACCTTGGGAATCTATGCATAAGGGTTGAAACACATTTCGTCTTGACTCTCCGGTAGAAACTTTGAGGCACTCTTTGACGTTCTTTGTGTTGGTTTCAATAGATGAATCTGAGATTGTGTGATGTATATCGTATAATCATACCCGCGGATACTTGTGGTGACATTGGAGTATCTAGGTGACATTAGGGTTTTGGTTGATGTGTGACTTAAGGTGTTATTTTACTACGAACTCTAGAGCTATTTGTGACACTTATAGGAATAGCCCAATGGATTGATCGGAAAGAATAACTTTGAGGTGGTTTCATACCCTACAATAATCTCTTCGTTTGTTCTCCGCTATTAGTGACTTTGGAGTGACTCTTTGTTGCACGTTGAGGGGTTGTTATATGATCTAACTATGTTATCATTGTCGAGAGAACTTGCACTAGTGAAACTATGAACCCTAGGCCTTGTTTCAAAGCATTGCAATACCGTTTTTGCTCACTTTTGTTACTAGTTACCTTGCTGTTTTTATATTTTCAGATTACAAAAACCTATATTTACCATCCATATTGCACTTGTATCACCACCTCTTCGCCGAACTAGTGCACCTATACAATTTACCACTAGAACATATAGGCGCGCGTTGCCGCGCCCGTCCATTTTAAGAGTAACAATAAAGTTGTTTGAGAAATGTTGAGTTGTCATAACATATTATAAAATTCGTATGGTTCAAAATATCATATACCAAAACACCCAAAAGGGAGATAATTTATCCTACACAATGTAATATACTGACTATAAATCAATCCTAATGTTTATGTTCCCTAAAGAGAATCTTATTTCTAAAAAGAGGTTATTTTTGTACAATGCAACACATGCAAAAATAGTATGAGGGATGGGCAAGAGAGGCTCAAATTACCAACAATCTAGCGAGTTGGCATATAAAGGGATCGCCTCCTTCTAAATCAGTAAAATGATGCATGGAGACCTCGCTGGAGCTTGCCTACATCATCGTATGACCACATGACACTAATCCTTTTTCATTATGGAAAAATGAACAATAATGAACAATACTAAGATGAACTAACTCTTTGATGTTTTTAGGATATAATCCACCTATGCTCTATGTCGCTACAATGCTACCTCTGATTATCCCCGTGGCAGCTATAAAAGGCCCCAATCAAATTGTAAAGAAGGAAAGATAAGATAAACATCATAGAAGTAGAAAGAAACTGAGGCACATACATTCAATACAAAGGTTGCCAAGCATATCAGTGAATATAGGCACCATAGCTTCTTATCTTGCCAAGGAAATAGAAACAAACACTGAAACAGAGGAAATAAAAATTATTCATTATCAGAAAAATCTGGGAGGTTTCATACTCTTCATACCTTATGGTACGGCAATATCTGACATTGGTTTTCTCAAAATTGTGCTTGGAGATTTGTGTTACTTCTTCCATCTTAAGTATTCTATGGTAAGTAAACCCAGTTCGTGGTGCCAAGAATATGGAGATCAAATGAACTGAGGTAGCATATGCACTGCAAAAGAGTATATATTTTTCTTGTCATATCGAATAACATTCGGTAAAAGCAAACAGACCAAAAACAAGGAGTCGATACAAATTGATGAGCTTTTGGGAGCTAGCATACACCATCCGGGGAGCCAACGAACGAGCCAGACGATGAGCAGAGTCAGGCTGACGAACTGGCTGTCATGCCAAAAACTGGAGCAGACGCGTGTCGAGGAGGTTCTCATAGCCGCGCGGCGGACCAGGTTCGCAGCTGGTGTCGTGGCGGCCCATGGAACAGTCCCAGCGAAGTGGACAAGAGCGGCGGGAGGCAGGATCTCCTTGGTACAGAACAATGGGGATGAGGACGGAAGCTAGCGATGGTGGGGATACCAATGATACAAATGAATCATGGTATAACTGAATCATAACTTTCTGTCCATCCACTTGAATCATAACTTACACTCCATCCACTTGTGTTCTGGTCACCCATTTTCAACCAATAGTGTATATGTTGTAGCTCCAAATGCTGAATACGACATGACGTCTAAGCAGCAGATCAGCAGTGTTGGATGGTCATTTATCCACATGTTGTGATTACTCAAGCATAGACCTAGTTAATCAAGCACATCGGACAGCCTATAAACAAAAGAGATGGAAGATCATCTCATTATTTCTTGCAAAGTAAAATGAATAAATGATGAAGCAGATGGAATACATGTAGTCATGTAGATGTAGGACAATTGCAATATGATATTTGTGCTCACTTGGATATCAACGGAGAAGAGCCGCACTGTCACCCCCATTCCCTCATCGCCCGTATCATCCTGCCATCGCAGCAACACTGCCACGCAGAGGAAGATGAAAAAACATCCCTCCGCTGCCTATCTGTGTCGGCGTCTTTGGGTAGAGGGTGTCGACGGCCGCCGCAGCCGAGATGGACAAACGTTGCAAGACACGAAATAAAAAAATAGTAAAAAAGGGCTGCAGAGGAAGAGAAGGGCGGGTAGAAGGAACTGTTGGTGCTAAAATGTGAAGCGTCCTAGTATAAGAACTAATACCAACGAAGAATCTGGACAACTTTTATATTTTTTTTCAAACCTTCCTTCGAAATTGTTAATTATTTTTACAAACGAGCACTGTTTCAAAAATACGATACAAAATTTAAGAACTCACATTTATTTTCGAATTTCAAAAAACAAAAAATAAACTAGTGAACATTTTAAACAGATTTGTTTTTGAAAGTTCTAAATTCTAAACATTTTTTAAATTGCAAACACTTTTTGACAAAATCCCAACTTTGAATTTAAGTAATTTTTTGAACGTACGTTTTTTTTCAAAAAATGCGAACAAAGTCTATGAAAATGAACAAATTTTAACTGTCCCAAAAAATTTACGAAAACATGAACATTTTTGGAATTTGAGAACAATTTTTTAAAGCACGAATGATTTTTGAATCTTGAGAATGAATTTGGAAGCACGAACTATTTTTTAAAGCATGAACATTTTTTGAATCTTGAGAACAAATTTTGCAATGGAGAACAATTTTGAAAAATCCCGAACAAATTTGGCAGCACGAACAATTTTGTAAAGCATGAACATTTTTTGAATCTTGAGAACAATTTTGAAAAATCCCGGATACAATTGGAAGAGCGAACATTTTTTGAATATGTGAACCAAAAGTTGAAATGTGGTACATTTTCTAAATTTCGAAAGTTTTGAACTTTTTTGTAGAGAGAACAATTTTTGAATTTTGAGAACATTTTTTCAAAAACTGAACATTTTTTTGAAACACGAACAAAACTTAAAAATTTCTATATTTTTTGGAAAAAGAGAAGAAAAGAAAAAGAAATAAAAAAATCCTAAACATTTTGTAAAACTGCAAATATGTTCTGAAAAAGACAAGAAAAAAAGAAATAATAAAAAAGAAGCAGAAAACGAAAAAAATAGAAACGTGAAAAACCAAGAAAAGAAAAAAACGGTTCATGGAACCTACTAGAAGGTTCACAAAACCGAAGTGGGAAGTTCGTAAGTGGGCCGGCCCAAAAAGCATCGCTCCGCACTCGCCCCTGTGCGAAGCGGGGGCAGTTTGCCGCAGTGAGCGGCGAGTAGGATATTCCGCGCAAGATCGCCGATGGAGAGTGGTACAGCAGTGCTCAGGGCCGGCCCTGGCGTATGGCCGCTGGGGCGACGGCCTAGGGCCCAGGCAGGGGAGGGGCCCATGATGTAATACATACATACACTATAGCCCAGCAAAATATAGGTAAAACATACAAAAGAAAAGAAACGAGATGAGGTAGGCCCATCAGATAGCTAGCGATCGATTAGCGAAGTGTCACGCGCGTGACTCACGCCAGATGCCACGCACGGCTGCTGCCAGTGCTCGGTCCTTGCCGTAGTACTGTGTTGCTTTTACGTAGTCTACCCATCTTGCATGTGCATGCATGCAGGAAGCGCATAGCGTCGGTCAGAAAGGGATTACAGCAAGCAAGCCTCGCCAGAGATGACGAGAAAGGTGGCTTCGAAACCCGACAGGAGTGAACGGGGTGCGTGTTTTCTAGCTGATGAGCCATGCACGTCCATGTGGGACGAGCCCCACGATGGTCCGGCCGGCCGGAGCCCCCTCGGCCCTTCCAATGTCGACCGACGGCCCCAGAGGTGGAGGCGGCCGTCGACCCCGTCGTAGAGACCACAGCCGAGGCCGCCGCCGGTGACGTGAAGCCGGCCAAGGAGACCAAGGCTGAGGTGACCCCGCACACAGCACCTCCGCCTCCCCCTCTCCCTCTCCAAGATCTCATTTTTACTCCATCTCCTTTAGCTGGATCCGAAGCACGGCAGCTCGATATGCAACGACATTCCTCCAGTCCATCGCGAACAGCTGCAATACGCCAAACCCTCATCTCTCCCTCGTTGTTGCTCATCTAATCCTAGTTGCTGCTCATCTAATCCTCTCTCCCTCGCAGCGGCGGCCGTGTAGCTCGTCCGAGCTCGTCCCCGGCGTGTAGCTTCGCCCTCTTCCTCCTAATCAATCCCCAAGTGGAGTACGAACAGAACAGGTTCCCTCCCCTCCTCTCATTCTCTGTTTTATGCAGCCATTCCGAACTGACGAGTAGCTTAAAATGAAGAATTTTGTGCAGTAGTTTAAAATGCAGAATTTTGTGCTATGAGTAGGACAAGGTGGTCGTCGGCGCCGCGATGGCACTGCCCAATTTTTTGTATTCCCAACAGATGAGTAGGACAAGGCGGCCGTCGGAGAAGCCCTTGAGCATTACAGTACTGAATATCATAGCATTACTGAATTTCTTAGCATTAGTACCCCGGAAAATTCGAATCTGAACCCGAGCTCATCTGCACCTGCGCTCACGAAAAAAATCAAAATAAATACTAGAAAAATTCAAAAAATTCCAAAAAATATTGGGGTGGTGGACAATTTGATGCGTGAGGTACGCTCCAATTTTCAAAATATTTGGACTTCTGTGCAGCTCTTAGCAAAAAAGACAAATCGGAGGTCTGTAAAAATGTGTACTGTTCATATACTGTTCGGGTCTGATTTGTCTTTTTTGCTGAGAGCTGTACAGAAGTCCAAATGTTTTGAAAATTGAAGCCTACCTCACGCATCAAATTGTCTACCACCAAATTTTTTTTTTTGAAATTTTTTGATTTTTTCTGAATTTTTTATGAATTTTTTTTGACCGGGTGCAGATGCACCCGGGCACCGAAACGCCGCTCTCTTAGTACCCCTCCTTGCTTGATTATGTGTGCAAATTATTCCAAGCATGACTCAATTTCTTAGCATTACAGTACTTGCTGCAAATCATTCCAATCATGACTCAATTTAGGATAACTGAATGCAACAATCAATAAGATTGAGAAGATGATCTTACCCCTTGTTCAGTGTAACCTTGCATTTATCTGGAGTACTCATTTATAGGCAATTGTTTGGATGTGAATTAGGGGCTTTACCTTTCACATACTTAGGTATACCCATTCACCATTGTAAGCTTACAAATCGAGAGTGGAAATGCATTGAGGATCGGTTTGAAAAGAAACTGAGTTGCTGGAAGGGCAAACTTATGTCGTATGGAGGCCGGTTAATTCTTATTAATTCGGTACTCATGAGTATGCCGATGTTCCTACTATCTTTCTTTGAGGTTCCAGTTGAGGTTAGGAAAAGACTGGACTTCTACCGATCAAGATTTTTTTGGCAGAGTGATGAACTTAAGAAAAAGTATAGACTCGTCAAGTGGGATGTCATTTGTCGACCTAAGGACCAAGGGGGGTTGGGTATCGAAAATCTTGAGGTCAAGAACAGATGCCTGCTTAGCAAGTGGCTATATAAGCTTTCGGGTCCGACTGATGCAACTTGGACGCAGATTCTTTGTAACAAGTATCTGCAGTCCAAAACTTTGTCACAGGTGACAGTGAGACCAACTGATTCGCCGTTTTGGAAGGGGCTTATGAGAGTCAAGGTAACCTTCTTTAATAGAACAAAGTTTATTGTCGGTGATGGAAATGTCACACGTTTCTGGGAGGACACCTGGCTGGGTGATACACCTTTAGCAATACAGTACCCAACCTTGTATCGTATTGTCCAGCGACGTGATGCGCTAGTTGCAACGATTATGCAGTCCACTCCCCTTAATATTCAGTTTCGGCGGGTGCTTGTTGGTGAGAGATGGGAAGCCTGGCTCCATCTGGTGCGTAGACTGATGGAAGTCCAGCTAGCGCAACAGCCAGATCAGCTATGTTGGAAGCTTACTAGGAACGACCAATTTTCTGTAATGTCGATGTACAACGATGTCATCAATTCCACGGTCATTCCTAGTACCAAACATGTTTGGAAAGTAAAAGTGCCTTTGAAAATTAAAGTGTTTATGTGGTTTGTCCATAAACAGGTAATTTTAACAAAAGACAACTTGATCAAGCGCAATTGGACTGGATCTACTAGGTGTAGCTTCTGTGATCAGGACGAGACCATTAAGCATCTCTTCCTTGACTGTCCTTTGGCGAGAATTCTGTGGCGCACTGTGCAAATTGCTTTTAACATTACTCCTCCGAGTACGGTCAGGTCGTTATTTGGAACGTGGCTGGATGGGATAGAGTCCCATACAGCTAGACATATTCGTGTAGGAGTGTATGCGTTGTTATGGGCAATTTGGAACTGCATAAATGATTTGATTTTTAACAGAATAACTACTATTCATTTTTTGCAGGTTTTATTCCGTGCTACGGCGATGATCCGTTTGTGGTCCTTACTCACTCCGATGAAGGCCAGGGAGCGTTTGGTTACTGGATCTGTCCGATGGGAGATGGTAGGGCGGGATATCTTCAACCGGTTTTGTTGGCGGTCATGTAATAGGATAGGCAATTAGTTTTCCTATCTTTTATTTTACCAGCCGGTTGTGGCCATTGTGGTTTTCTCTTGGTTTAGCTGCGAGGCTCTCGGTGAGCTCGCCTTTTGTTGAACCTATTTTATTTATTGAGGTGGCCGTATGCATCGTTCTGATGCAGAGGCCGGGGAGTTCCCCCTTTTCGAAAAAAAAAGAAAAAAATTGTACTGTACTCTAAAAGGAAATTAATCTTGCATTTTCTTGATCAGTTTTGATAAATACTCCTGGAGTATTTGTACTGTACTCCTTGTACTGAATCGTGTTGGGCTGGTGCAGGTGCTGCGGCGTTCTGCGGCAGGTGATGGTTCTGCGGCGTCATCCTGCACAAGTGCGGCAAGTGGGAGGCCAGGATCAGCCAGCTCATGTGCAAGAAATGAGTGATCCATTCACCTGCCTACTCGTACATGATCACAGAATGCTCATAGAAATCCTGAATGCCTACATGACCATGATGTTCTTTGATGCTGTCATTCTTTGCTGCTGTCAATGTTTAGTTTTACCAATGCTACAGTGTTACCAATGTTTAGTTTAGTGAGCACATTTAGTGAATGGCTGATGCCAAAGATTTTATGCTCCATTTAGTGAGCACATTTGTTAACACTAAATCAGTGTTAACTGAATTACTCCATTTGTTAACATCTGTATTGAGCAGTTAATTTTGCACAGTAGCATCAATAGCAAGTGTAGCAAGTGTACTCCTGATTGATCTTCTCTGAACAATGATCCACTATTTTCAGTAGTTAAAACTAAATGAATCCTTTGCATTAATTAAATCTAAATGAAATCTTTTCAGTTAATTTTAATTAACTGAAATTTGTTCTTTCATTAAAACTAGATGATCTTTTCAGTAAAAGAACTTTCGAGTTAACTAAAATTAAATGAATTGCAGTAGGAGTATCCTCCTTCTCTTGACTTCTCTTCTCTTTTCAGCAAGTGCAGCAACAGTATGAGTAGTTCTTGGAGTAGTTTAGTTTAGTCTTTAGTGTAGGACTTGCAAGTACTCCTTGCTTGTAGGAGTGGCAGCACTACTTTCTCTTCTTCTCGAGGTTTACTACTGCTTGAGCAAGTGACCTTAGTTGGTTTACTACTGCTTGAGGTGACATTAGTTGGTGTAGTAGGATTAGTAGGAGTAGGAGTAAAATTCAAAATTTCTCTTCTTCTCTCTTCTTGTCTCTTCTTCTCTTTCCATTCTCTTCTCTTCTATTTCATTTAAATGGAGTACTCCACACAAGAAGATGAAACTTTAGAAACAAAAATGATTTCTCTTCTCTTTTCTTCTTCCTCTCTTCTCTTATCTTGTCTTCTGAAACTTAAAAGCAGCAGCAACAACAATAAGTCCTTTTACTCCAGAATTAAAAGAAACCTTTCCTTTAATTAATTAAACTGAAACCTTTCCTTTAATTAATTAATTAAAGCAAAACATTTCCTTTAATTAATTAAACTGAAACCTTTCCTTTAATTAATTAAACTAGAAACTAAAGGATTACACATACAAGTCTCACAAAATGTTAGCTTGCTCCAACAAATTGACTGTGTATAAAATGGAGTAAGTCAGTGTTCAGTAAATGGCTGCTCCAACAACTTGGCTGTGTGTATACTGAAGTATTTAAATGAAAGAGGAGTATAAATATTGTTTAGTTAAAACCAAGATTAAGTATCTTGAACTACTCCAGTTAGCTTGCGGATGCTTTCAGCAATCTTGGTGTTTAAATTTGACTTGGTGCAGTAATCTTGGTGCTTAGTGTTCCAGTTAATTTAACACTTGCAGTAGTATGGCACTTGCAGTAGTGTGGGACAGCAGTAGTCTAGTGTAAGTTCCAGTTAATTAGCTGGATTAAACAAGATGCTTGGTGATCTGCAGGAGTAGGACAAGCAAATCTGCTTGAATATTTGTTTACTGAAAGTAAATGAACATTTTACTGCTAGTGTACTGATAGTGTAATCTAGCTATGGTACTGTTATTTATGTCTCTTTGAACATTTTACTATCAATAAAAATGATGTACTAATAGTGTACTGTCGCTTTTCTTTCTCTTCTCTTCTTGTCTCTTCTTGCTCTCTTCTTTTCTTTCTCTTCTCTTCTCTTTCATTTAAATGGAGTACACCACACAAGCAAATGAAACTTTTGAAACAAAATGATTTCTCTTCTCTTCTCGTCTTGCCATCTTCTCTTATCTTGTCCTTTGAAACTCAAAAGCAGCAGCAACAACAACAAGTCCTTTTACTCCAGTATTAAATGAAACATTTCCTTTAATTAATTAAAATGAAACTTTTACTTTAATTAATTAAATGAAAATTTTCCTTTAAGTAATTAAAATGAAACCTTGTCTCATCTCAAAACGATCACAAAATGGATAAAAAATGATCAAAAAATGGAGAAAAATATATGGAGTAAAAATGATCACAAAACCGAGTTACACATATGGAGTAATTTCACATGGTATGCACTCCGCACAAGTCTCATCTCAAGGAACTACACATATTCCGCATCTGAACAAGCCTCATCTCAAGCATCTAAACAAGCCTCATGTTAAGCATCTGAACAAGCCTCATCTCAAGCATCTGAACAAGCCTCATCTCAAGCATTTGAATAAGCCTCATATCGAGCATATGAACAAGCCTCATCTCAAGCATCTGAACAAGCCTCATCTCAAGCATCTGAACAAACCTCATCAACCTCCATTAGCTCTAAGTTGTATAGGGCATTTGCGTAAACCTATTTAGGGCATGTTAGTCTTGGAGGTAGCTGCCCATGATCCTCAAGCTTTCGTTGTTAACATGTGGTGTTTTATACCCATTGCCCCTTGCAAGGTTCAGGATCTCAATCATGCACATCTGTAGAGTTAGGAAAATTTTCTTGAGCTTGTAAACCTCATAGCCTTCAAATTCCTCCAAAACACCTGCAATAAGGTCTTGTAGTGTTTTAGGACTCAGAAATTTGTCAGGGATTGCAGCGAGTTGAAAAACCCAGGGTCAGGCACATTCAAATCAGGACTGTTGGTAGGTTGTTGTACTATTCTAATGTCAAGTCTAGTTTTTGCGATAGCCGCTAGAAATTTTGGGTCATCTGGCAAGATATGGGGCTTAGCATTATCTTGCTGAACGTAGATGGTCTACCCAGCATCACTTTCTGTCCAAACAACTTGTATCGCTGGCAAGACCTTCTCTATCAGGAACTTCCTCATCACTTTTCTGTCGACCTTTATTAACTTTATCTCTATTGTACCTCTGGGCTTCTTGTCGTTTCTCCTCTTAGCAAGAACTTCTTTCACGAATGGCCAGATACCGATTTTCCCAAAGAAGGTCACATTTCCTTCACTGTCCCACCTTGGCCTAGCAACGGCCATTAAGAACATCACCTTGCCAATACAGTTTCCATGTATAGGCCTCGTAGGCCCTTCCTCCCCATCCAGCAGATAATATGTTGTATTCTTCTTTGTCATGTTAAACCACTTCTCGTCAATATGGACAACATTATGCATAGTCTTGAACTTAGGCCTCGCAGTTGCTGTTGTTGCCTCATCAAGCTCGACACACAAAATTTCATCCTATCCATCTTATTCTTTTCCTTTAGAGTCGGCTTCATATAGTTTGTATGCCTTTTTATCAAATTCAGCATGAACTTTCTATGAAGTGTGGTAGGGCTACATCCTAATTGCCAAACAAGCGACCTAATAGTAGACCTCTTGTTTAATGGAATTGTTAGGATTTTTTCTAGGTTAAAGTCCTTATGTTTTCTTCCATAATTTCCTTTTTTTTATTAGAAACATCCACTCTTTACCTTCTTGAATTTGCAACATTGGTTTCTTCCAAATTCTTTGTATATTCCAAATACCTACTCCAAAAAAATGGGCAATGTCTTGCCTATCAGTTCTCGCAAAATGGCCTCCTCTACTCATAAACATTGTATGCATTGCTACATAAGAAGCAATTTTTTGCTGGTCATTGAGGGTTTTATTTTTTCTAGCAACTTGCCCAACACCTGCACCAAGACATACAACAAAGAAATGATTAATTGAAATGATCAAGTGATGAAGTGATGGAATGATCAAGTGATGAAATGATGGAATGATCAACTGTAACTGTACCCGGATTTTGAACAATTTCATCTCCTTCCATTCCCTCTCCTTCCATTTCATTTTCCTCATCTTCATCCATTTCATATACATCTTCTGCGGGTCGAGTGAAGTTGAGGTCTGGGAGATCCATTTTCTTCTGAAGATATGAATATGTAAGATGAAGTAGAAGTACAAGAAGAAGAAGAAGAAGAAGAAGAAGAAGAAGAAGAAGAAGAAGAAGAAGAAGAAGAAGAAGAAGAAGAAGAAGAAGAAGAAGAAGAAGTAGAAGTAGGTGCACATAACTGAAATTTTTGAAGCACTTAACTGAATTTTTATGGACATAGGTGCATATAAATTTAGCCAAGTGCTTTAAAAGGCACTTAACTGGTTTTTTATGCGCATAGGTACATCTAAATTGAGGAAAGTGCTTTTTAAAGCACTTAAGAGAATTTTTATGCACATAGGTGCATATAAATTGAGCAACGTGCTTTTTAAAGCACTTAACTAAATTATTATACACATAGGTGCATATAAATTGAGCAAAGTGCTTTTTAAAGCACTTAATTGATTTTTTATGCACCTAGGTGCATATAAATTCAGCAACATGTTTTTAAAGCACATAACTAAAATAATTATGCACATAGGTGCATATAAATTGAGGAAAGTACTTTTTAAAGCACTTAACTAATTTTTTATGCACCTAGGTGCATATAAATTCAGCAAACTGCTTTCTAAAGCACTTAACTGAATTTTTATGCACCTAGGTGCACATAAATTCAGCAACGTGCTTTTTAAAGCACTTAATTGATTTTTTAATGAAATTCAGCAAAGTACTTTTCAAAGCACTTAACTGAACTTTTATGCGCCTAGGTGCATATAAATTCAGCAAAGTGCTTTTTAAAGCACTTGACTGAATTTTTATGCGGGTAGGTGCATATAAATTCAGTAAAGTGCTTTCGAAACCACTTTGCTGAATTAATATGCACATATGTCCATAAAAATTTAGAAAGTGATTTGAAAAGCACAATAAGCATTTCATTTTACACATCCTTTTCTTTTAGTTTCTCCTTTATTGAGCAAAAGTACTCCAGCAGTACATGGTCATTATCAGCAGAAATGCAAATGTATTAATGTTACTATTGTTTACTCCTGTCAAGTAAACTACTCCATGTCAATATTGCTAGTGTTTACTCCTGTTAATATTGTTAGTGTTTACTCATTTCAATTAGTGCTATTGTTTACTCCATGTCAATATTGCTTTTACTGTCATGGTCATCTTATTTGAATCTTAAGGCTTTGTGCACCGTATTCAAACTTTCAGAAACCAGTTTAATTTTCTTAGGTGCACTCATAATATGACAATTGTTTCAGAAACAACACCCTTTTTAGTACATCAATTTTGCTTTTTCTTGTCAAGAAACAACACCCTTTTCAGTACATCATTTGCAAATTTGATTCACTTAGTGTTACTCCTAACCAAATTCCTTTGGCAGTGTGAAAGAAAGAGAACTCGAGCCAAGGTGATGGTGATGGAAATGAATGAAAGAAAGAGAAGCTGGTAAGGTTACCTACCTACAATTTTCAAACCAAGACTTTCTGTTTTGTGACTGGTCTTTCTGTTTTGAAATTGCGCGCTGGCTGAATTGTCTCAATTGTAGTTCTGTTGATGGGGACGCTCAAGATACTGTAGTTTTGTACCCACACCTAGCGACAATGTACAGGTGTACACTAGTAAAGTTTCCATTACCAAAACATTTTGATATCCTGATTGACTGATTTCCTGAGTGAATGTTTCCAAAACTAGCAAATCATGATCTTGATATCGGTATTACTAGTATTCCATTACTAAAATATTTTGATATCCTGATTGACCAATTTCCTGAGTGAATGTTTCCAAAACTAGCAGATCATGATCTTGATATATCATGATTGAACGTTTCCAAAAGTAACATGATCAATTAACATGCTTTTGATTTCTTGATCGAATATTTCCAAAAGTAACATGAACAATTTTGCAGGAGTTCCTACGACAAAGATGAGCAGAAGCAGGGGACTTCGCTGGGATGGAGGCGTTGGTGGCCTGGTCGTGCGTGGAGGAGGTGGGGGCGGAGGAGGAGTTGAGCGCTGGCTAGGGTCAGGCGGGGCAGGAGGTGAGCGCTGCCCTGGAGGAGCCCGACAGAGAAGCAGGGGTGACGAGGGGCCTGGCAGACGGGCAAAGAGGAGCGCTGGCCTGCAGGAACCCGGCGGAGGGGCAAAGAGGAGCGGTGGCCTGGAGGAGCCCGGCGGAGGGGCGCTGGCCTGGAGGAGCCCGACGGAGGGGCCTGGAGGAGTGCTGCCTCGCCGATGAAGGAGGAAGACGATCTGTTTTCAAACTAGGGGTATTTCTATATTTTGTACGTTTACCTGGTCGGAGAGAACTCCCAATGACAACTATTTCAAAACGGATGGAGTAGATCACATGGGAGCTCAGCTCGACTCCTCACTCCTGTGGACTGTAGTCAGTAGTCTAGTCGAAAATCCACTAAATAAAACAAGGTATCGCAAGGCAGAGATGCTGGCAGCTCAACCCAGCTACGGCACGTCCGTACGTACCAACGGCACCTGCCTAGTTTGTGCCAAAACTATCGCATCGCCGCGTGGTGCCGGCCCCATGCTGCACAGTCCGGAATCACGGGCATCTCTGCAAGAATGAGAATCCTGCTTTATTAATTCAGTTTTTCGTTATAAGTAGTGGACTCCGTTCTGTTAGCCAATAATGCTCTCCAGCCCACCATATATATTTTAGTCCTCTCTTCTTCTTGTCATAGTCTGTGTTTATTTAGTACTCTGCCTGATGTCAGTCTCGAGCCACCACTTGCCTTTGGAGTTTGGAGGCTACGTGATCGTTCCTGTTAAACTAAGGATCTCCTGGACAAACCCCTAAATAGATGTTAAGTGTGGAAGTGCTATCGTCGTACAGTGCCACCACTGGTCCGTACAATGATCATTTGTTCAACAACAACAATGAATGTTAGTATATGTGATTAACTTTGTTGGTTCGCATAGTGGTGTACGTTGTATTCACGTGGAAGTGGATTTTTCTAGCCAACTTGTAGTTCAGAATTCAGTCCGATCTATCTTGGACAATCTTGGACGGAGGTAATATATTTTTTGGTCTTAGCGATGACAACACTGTCATAGTGATGTACGCAGCATTCACATGCAAGTGGATTTTTGTTGCCAACATGTAGTTAACAATTCAGTCCGATCTGTCTTAACAATCTCTCTCTGCAGTATCTCTACTACTATAGTACACCAATTTTCAAATTTAGATTGGCCACCCAGAGTGATGCCGAAGCATTTGTTAGCCGTTGATTTTCTTCAACAAAATGAATCACTGCCATTTATCAATCTTGAACCGAACTTATCCAACGGCCATGGTTCGTGGGATTCGCTCCCCACGGCCGCGCGCCAAAATGAGGTCGGGGATCTTTCTAGAGTTCAGCTGCCATCTGATCAACCTGACACAAAGTAACTTTCACGTGAGGAGCTCCTAGCCTACAAAGTTCATGCTCGGAACTTTCTAGAGTTAAACGCATGCCAACTCACGTGAGGAGCTTCTAGCCTACAAAATTCATGCTCGATAATTTGCACGTGAGGACCTAGCTTTATGTTGTGAACAAGTGTAGTACTCCAGTGTAGAATATAAGCTCTAAACAAGTGTGCGCGTAGAGAGCCTAGCAGCCTATATTACCGCGGTAGCAATTATCCCCTCGCATGCATGAGTACTGTTGAATGCACACACGAAAGTATTTTTTATCTCTACGGATCTGGTTGTAATTTCTATTATTTCTGGTATTCGTTGTACTGTCATTTTTGAAGATGAATATATCAGAAATTTTCTCGCAAAAAAAAACTTATACGCATGGCAATGTTGTTGTTCATTGAGAGAAATATTTAAACAACCAGTAGAAAATTAAGATTTATATTGTAATTTATTTTCTCAATGGGATGTTAAGTTATTTAAAGCTTTGTGCGGTCGACAACACACAAAGAAATAGATTTTGTAAGAAAACGCCTATGGTTTGGAAAAGTGAAATTATAACATCAAACTAATTTTATCTATATTTCAAATTCGAATATGAAAACATTAAAATATTTCACAAACACATCAATAACATTTCTTTTGGAATAAAATTATATATTATTTCTATGCATGCTTCATATACTAGAAATTCGTCGTGCCACCGTAATTTTATACAAATTGTAAGAAACAATCCACGAGTTCTCGACACGATAATTTTATTATAACATAACATATTACTTTTAAGAAATGATTTAGCATTGTGATCACACATAATAATCTAACGTGCAAAGCACATACAAATTACTAGTCTCTACTACTATAGTACACCAATTTTCAAATTTGGATTGGCCACCCAGAGTGATGCCGAAGCATTTGTTAGCCGTTGATTTTCTTCAACAAGATGAATCACTGCCATTTATCAATCTTGAACCGAACTTATCCAACGGCCATGGTTCGTGGGATTCGCTCCCCACGGCCGCGCCAAAATGAGGTCGGGGATCTTTCTAGAGTTCAGCTGCCATCTGACCAACCTGACACAAAGTAACTTTCACGTGAGGAGCTCCTAGCCTACAAAGTTCATGCTCGGAACTTTCTAGAGTTAAACGCATGCCAGCTCACGTGAGGAGCTTCTAGCCTACAAAATTCATGCTCGATGATTTGCACGTGAGGACCTAGCTTTATGTTGAGAACAAGTGTAGTACTCCAGTGTAGAATATAAGCTCTAAACAAGTGTGCGCGTAGAGCCTAGCAGCCTATATTGCCGCGGTAGCAATTATCCCCTCGCATGCATGAGTACTGTTGAATGCACACACGGAAGTATTTTTTATCTATACGGATCTGGTTGTAATTTATATTATTTCTGGTATTCGTTGTACTGTCATTTTTGAAGATGAATATATCAGAAATTTTCACGCAAAAAGAAAACTTATACGCATGGCAATGTTGTTGTTCGCTGAGAGAAATATTTAAACAACCAGTAGAAAATTAAGATTTATATTGTCATTTAGTTTCTCAATGGGATGTTAAGTTATTTAAAGCTTTGTGCGGTCGACAACACACAAAGAAATAGATTTTGTAAGAAAACGCCTATGGTTTGGAAAAGTGAAATTATAACATCAAACTAATTTTATCTATATTTCAAATTCGAATATGAAAACATTAAAATATTTCACAAACACATCAATAACATTTCTTTTGGAATAAAATTATATATTATTTCTATGCATGCTTCATATACTAGAAATTCGTCGTGCCACCGTGATTTTATACAAATTGTAAGAAACAATCCACGAGTTCTCAACACGATAATTTTATTATAACATAACATATTTACTTTTAAGAAATGATTTAGCATTGTGATCACACATAATAATCTAACGTGCAAAGCACGTACAAATTACTAGTCTCTACTACTATAGTACACCAATTTTCAAATTTGGATTGGCCACCCAGAGTGATGCCGAAGCATTTGTTAGCCGTTGATTTTCTTCAACAAGATGAATCACTGCCATTTATCAATCTTGAACCGAACTTATCCAACGGCCATGGTTCGTGGGATTCGCTCCCCACGGCCGCGCCAAAATGAGGTCGGGGATCTTTCTAGAGTTCAGCTGCCATCTGACCAACCTGACACAAAGTAACTTTCACGTGAGGAGCTCCTAGCCTACAAAGTTCATGCTCGGAACTTTCTAGAGTTAAACGCATGCCAGCTCACGTGAGGAGCTTCTAGCCTACAAAATTCATGCTCGATGATTTGCACGTGAGGACCTAGCTTTATGTTGAGAACAAGTGTAGTACTCCAGTGTAGAATATAAGCTCTAAACAAGTGTGCGCGTAGAGCCTAGCAGCCTATATTGCCGCGGTAGCAATTATCCCCTCGCATGCATGAGTACTGTTGAATGCACACACGGAAGTATTTTTTATCTATACGGATCTGGTTGTAATTTATATTATTTCTGGTATTCGTTGTACTGTCATTTTTGAAGATGAATATATCAGAAATTTTCACGCAAAAAGAAAACTTATACGCATGGCAATGTTGTTGTTCGCTGAGAGAAATATTTAAACAACCAGTAGAAAATTAAGATTTATATTGTCATTTAGTTTCTCAATGGGATGTTAAGTTATTTAAAGCTTTGTGCGGTCGACAACACACAAAGAAATAGATTTTGTAAGAAAACGCCTATGGTTTGGAAAAGTGAAATTATAACATCAAACTAATTTTATCTATATTTCAAATTCGAATATGAAAACATTAAAATATTTCACAAACACATCAATAACATTTCTTTTGGAATAAAATTATATATTATTTCTATGCATGCTTCATATACTAGAAATTCGTCGTGCCACCGTGATTTTATACAAATTGTAAGAAACAATCCACGAGTTCTCAACACGATAATTTTATTATAACATAACATATTTACTTTTAAGAAATGATTTAGCATTGTGATCACACATAATAATCTAACGTGCAAAGCACGTACAAATTACTAGTCTCTACTACTATAGTACACCAATTTTCAAATTTGGATTGGCCACCCAGAGTGATGCCGAAGCATTTGTTAGCCGTTGATTTTCTTCAACAAGATGAATCACTGCCATTTATCAATCTTGAACCGAACTTATCCAACGGCCATGGTTCGTGGGATTCGCTCCCCACGGCCGCGCGCCAAAATGAGGTCGGGGATCTTTCTAGAGCTCAGCTGCCATCTGACCAACCTGACACAAAGTAACTTTAACGTGAGGAGCTCCTAGCCTACAAAGTTCATGCTCGGAACTTTCTAGAGTTAAACGCATGCCAACTCACGTGAGGAGCTTCTAGCCTACAAAATTCATGCTCGATAATTTGCACGTGAGGACCTAGCTTTATGTTGTGAACAAGTGTAGTACTCCAGTGTAGAATATAAGCTCTAAACAAGTGTGCGCGTAGAGCCTAGCAGCCTATATTACCGCGGTAGCAATTATCCCCTCGCATCCATGAGTACTGTTGAATGCACACACGGAAGTATTTTTTATCTCTATGAATCTGGTTGTAATTTCTATTATTTCTGGTATTCGTTGTACTGTCATTTTTGAAGATGAATATATCGGAAATTTTCTCGCAAAAAAAAACTTATATGCATGGCAATGTTGTTGTTCGTTGAGAGAAATATTTAAACAACCAGTAGAAAATTAAGATTTATATTGTAATTTATTTTCTCAATGGGATGTTAAGTTATTTAAAGCTTTGTGCGGTCGACAACACACAAAGAAATAGATTTTGTAAGAAAACGCCTATGGTTTGGAAAAGTGAAATTATAACATCAAACTAATTTTATCTATATTTCAAATTCGAATATGAAAATATTAAAATATTTCACAAACACATCAATAACATTTCTTTTGGAATAAAATTATATATTATTTCTATGCATGCTTCATATACTAGAAATTCGTCGTGATTTTATACAAAATGTAAGAAACAATTCACGAGTTCTCAACACGATAATTTTATTATAACATAATATATTTACTTTTAAGAAATGATTTAGCATTGTGATCACACATAATAATCTAACGTGCAAAGCACGTACAAATTACTAGTAGTAGTAGTACTATATTCTTTGCTCGGTCTACCTTTGTTCAAAGTTTGAATTTATCTCCGCGGCCACATAAAAGGACACTCTTAGATTTTGACGTAAATTACTCGGTAGCTATCTGGGCTACTTGTACTGGTCAGCGGCCACGCACGCGTGCATCTGCCTTATCAGGTTCCAGAATGTTCTGTTGAAGATACTGACCAAAATTCAAACCTAATCTCCCCACGCAATTAGGACACGCAATTATTAGCCATGACGACAATTTCGTCTAGACAGTCTTTTTAGTGAGTATAATATTATCTAGTCCGACTAATGACCTAAGCAAATAATGTTCCAGTCAAGACAAGAAACTGAACTTGACGGGTTAGATATTTTCTTTCCAGCTAACCAATACCATCAAACTGATCAACGGCTTTGCCGTTGCTTTCTGACGATTTTTGTCCTTGTACGGCACGTGTAGTGATCAAGCATTTCTCCCCGTTCACATGCACGCAACGACCACGGCGAAGAAGATGAGCGCGGCTCGGTCGGATGAGAGTGAATGCTTTGGACTGGTATGTGACCGTGTGGGGATTTGCCTAATTCTTGATGTAGCTAGCCTAAGGAAGAGTTGGTCCGTAGCTCCAACCACTTGCACATATATGCAAGTATAGCAGGTGAAAAGCAGTGCCTTCGCACCCAAATATAGACAAGCCAAAGTAGGTAATCAAGGGGGAGTAACTCCAGACATTGCGACGACTGGACTTTCAGTTTCATATCTCTTGTGCGGTTATGCCGGCATGCGTTGCATGCAATGACGACGTTTCTGGTGTACACTTGTTGTGTATTTTGCTTTCAGTTTGGTCGCTCTCTCAGCATCGTACTCAGTTTAATTAAGCAGCTGCTTTGAGTCGTTGGTCGTTCTCCTTGGACCGATCGACCGACATGGTCGCCGGGCACGGCCACTGTCTCTAAGCTGGCTGTGAGGGAGACAAGCGATAGCTACTAGAGCACGTATACACACCGTACTTACTTACTAAGCTGATCCGGACGCAGGGTAGGGAGATGACCGGCTGAGCTAATTCCGATGACACAGTATGGTACGCCTTGTAGAGCGAAAGTAAAAGAGACAACAAAGAGTCCAAATGATTCAATTAGATCTATTATAATGTGGGAGATCCAATTATATACATGTTGAAGCCTTGAAGGGGTGTGGCCATTCCTCGCGACTTTGGTAGCCACGGACTGTGGCTGGTGGTCCCAAGACTATCTACTCTCCCGTCGGTATGTGAACACCGGCCACGGACTGCACCGCGCTGACGGGAACCCACACGTCAATGGAAGGAGAAAATAAAACAAAGCAGAGTGATAGAGGAGCCACTAGTGAGACAGCGACACAGTTACGGGCCTACATAAGCCTACTCCTAGGTACTCCATCCGTTCCAAAATAGATAACTCAATTTTATACTAACTTTAAATATAAATATAATATAAAGTTTAGTCATCTATTTTAGAACGGAGAGAGTAGGTAGATACATAATAGGTAGGTATATAGGTTGCATTTGTTGGGGCCTGGCTGGGTCTGGGCGTCAGTCACTGGCGCACAGAAAGGGCAAAGGAGTTGTCCGAAACGGCGAGTTGGATCGATGGACGATGGTGCTACTGCTCTGTCCATGATGCGGTCCACGTGGTGTGCTCTTCTGGACGTGGCGATGGCATGCTGGCACAGTCTCCCACTCCATGAGACCGAGGACTCAAGAAAGGTTCGCGGCCTCCGAGGCGATCATGCCCAAGATCTCGCCGATGTGGAGTCGGATACGGTGCTCGATCTGTGGCATGGTTTTCAGACACTTTTCTTTTGCATGTTTTCTGACACTTTGTTGTACCGTATCAGGTACACGTACGGAGTACGGTACGTAGTGCACCGATCGCTTTTGACCCATGCATGTGCATGCATGCGGGAAGCTCACATGGTACTTGGACCATGCCTAGTAGCGTCGGTCAGAAAGGGATTTAGAGCAAGCAAGCCTGAGCACAAGAGATGAGGAGAAAGGTGACGGGGTGCGTTCGTCCAGCTGTTGAGCCATGCACGTCCACGTGGGACGAGCCCGACGATGGTCCGGCCGGCCGGAGCCCTGCCCCTCGGCCCTCGCATGCATCGCTCCGGGTCCGGCACGGCACGTACGTGTCCGCCCGCGTACAGCTCGACCAGACGCACGTACCAGTTATTCGACCAGCCCCTGGTTTCCATGCGAAGCTGCCCGTCTATAGTCCGCCGCACAACCGTCGTCGACCCAGCATGCCGGTCTCCATAACTCCACCGTTGTATCGTTCATCTGAAACTTGTTCTGCGTCCGTACTACTCCACGCTACGCATAAAAAAAATGAAAGACAGCCAGCTAGCAAGGCGGTTTGATGCCGCGTTCGTCAGTTGGTTCTATTTATTTTTTGGGCACGTTCGAGTCCGTCGCTCAGCACCATGCTTCCATGCATAATGCTCACTCGCATGGAAGTACCGCTAGTCAAGAATCCAGTAAACAAACAGTTCAAAAAAAAAAGAATCCAGTAAACAAAACATGGTCGCCCAGGCCCAGGTGCAGAGACGGCTAACCAACACTGCTCACGTACGTACTTTCTACCAAAGGCTTTGCCCTGCCTAGTTTATGCCAAAACTATCACATCTCCCGTGGGGCCCATACCGTACAGTCCAGAATCACGGGCAGCGCTCCGGGAGTGGGACTGTGGGAGTCCAGTGGACTCTGTTTTGTACTCCAATAATGGTGTCCACCCTACCATATTTTAGGCATGTTTTGTCATTGTTTGTGCTTATGTGTATTTTGGTTGTATTGCTTGATGTCAGTCTCGATCCCCCACTTGCCTTTCACTAGTAGAAAAAAGACCTAATATAAGACACATTAGTGCCGGTTTGGTTTTGAGCCGGCACCAATGTGTCCATTAGTGCCGGTTCCAACGGCTAGCCGACCGTTCTCATTAGTACCGGTTCGTGGGAACCTATAGTACCGGTTCGTGCCACGAACCGGTACTAAAGAGGGTGGTGGCAGGGTGTTGTCAGTCTAGGGCCTATCCAGCACCTTTAGTACCGGTTCGTGGCACGAACCGGTACTAAAGGTCGACGTACATAAACCCTTCGTCCCCCCGAGCCACTCTGTTCTTCCCCTTTCCCCTCACTTCCTCTGTTCTTTCCCCTCTCTCCTCGAGCTCCTCACAAATTTTGCCCAAAATTTGTCAAGATTTGAACGCCCCCATCCATTCAAATGATCACAAAGGTTAGCAACTTTGTCCTTTCAACTCTCATTGCTAGATTAGCTCTTGCAATGCTTTGTATACTGATTAATTTGGGAGGAATAATTATATTTGCTAGTATTTGATTTATATGCAATTTGAGGTCAAAAATAACACTTAGTTTGCATATGTAGGTGTGGTTTACTTAGTGCCTTCTAAATCTCCGTCGTAACCACCGTCGATCGCCCGCACCGTCCCGTCGCCGGCACCACCTTCTGGTGAGGCTCTTGTTCATGAATGTTTTACATTACCAAATTGATGTTTATGTGATTTGGATATATAGTTACTCGTATAATTATCTTACCCGTACGTTGTTTGTTATACATAGTGCCATGGTTTTGATATCCGTCCCCGTCGGCCCTCGTCCTTGTTATGATTCGGATGTGGTATATTCTCTTTTAAAACTAGTTGTTGCATTTCGTGTTTATGACAAATTATGCCCATCAAGTTGACATAGATATTTTTATCTAGGAGGTATGTGAACCGGAAATTCCAACCGACCCTATTGTCGAGAGGTTAAATTTAGTTGAAAGAGAAAACGAGTATTTGAAAGAAAAATTGAAAAGAATTGAGGGGGAGAAGATGGAATTGGAGTTGCATGTTGCCGATGTCGTCGATGATCACAAGATCAAGATGGAGAAAATGAGGTTGAAGATTAGAAAGATTAGAAAATATGCCATTGATAGTGTGGCTTGGTATCATTATGCTGTTGGATCAATTGTTACCTTAGTTGCGATCTTCATCGCATTTGTTGTTGCATTTAAATTCTTTAGCTAGAGAGTTATTTGTATGTTGCATTTAATTAAGTGTTGTATATGAACTTTATGTATGAACTTTATGTATGAACTTGTATTAATTTGGTCTATTTGGTGTTGTGTAATGAAGATGAGCCGACAATGGATGTATGATGACCGATGCTCTCCCGAGTTCATTAATGGCGTGCATACTTTTCTGCGGGCCGCTGAGGCAAACAAGCGGGCGGATGGTTTTATGCCTTGTCCATGTGCTGGCTGTAAGAATGGTCACAGTTACTCTACAGAAAAAACCATTCACGTCCACCTATTTAAGTCCGGTTTCATGCCCCACTATAATGTTTGGACCAAGCACGGAGAAATAGGGGTTATGATGGAAGACAATGAAGAAGAAGAGGACGACGACGGCTATCCTGGCCATGGGTTCCCTGAATACGATGATACAACAATGGGGGAAGAAGCTGAGCCGGCAATGCGGGAAGAAGCTGAAGAAGAGGCATCAGATGAGCCCGCTGATGATCTAGGTCGGGCCATTGCCGATGCAAAGAGAAACTGCGCAAGTGATCTGGAGAGGACGAAGTTGCAGCGCATGTTAGAGGATCACAAGAAATTGTTGTACCCGAATTGCGAAGCTGACAAAAAAAAGTTGGGCACCACACTTGAATTGCTGCAATGGAAGGCAGAGAATGGTGTATCTGACAAGGGATTTGGAAAGTTGCTGGTAATGATAAAGAATATGCTTCCAAAGGACAACGAATTGCCCGAGAGTACGTATGAAGCAAAGAAGGTTGTCTGCCCTCTAGGGTTAGAGGTGCAAAAGATACATGCATGCCCTAATGACTGCATCCTCTACCGCGGTGAGTACGAGGATTTGAACGCTTGCCCGGTATGCGGTGCATTGCGTTATAAGATCAGTCGCGATGACCCTGGTGATGTCGAGGGCGAGCGCCCCAGGAAGAAGATTCCTGCCAAGGTGATGTGGTATGCTCCTATAATACCACGGTTGAAACGTTTGTTCCAAAACAAAGAGCATGCGAAGGCGATGCGGTGGCACGCAGAAGACCGTAAGAAAGACGGAAAGTTGAGAGTACCCGCTGACGGTTCGCAGTGGAGAAAAATCGAGAGAAAGTACTGGGAGGAGTTTGCAGGTGACCCAAGGAACGTATGGTTTGGTCTAAGCGCAGATGGCATTAATCCTTTTGGGGAGCAGAGCAGCAACCATAGCACGTGGCCTGTGACTCTATGTTTGTATAACCTTCCTCCTTGGTTGTGCATGAAGCGGAAGTTCATTATGATGCCAGTGCTCATCCAAGGCCCTAAGCAACCCGGCAACGACATTGATGTGTACCTAAGGCCATTAGTTGAAGAACTATTACAGCTGTGGAATGGAACAGGTGTACGTGCGTGGGATGAGCACGGACAGGAAGAATTTGACCTAAAGGCGTTGCTGTTCGTGACCATCAATGATTGGCCTGCTCTCAGTAACCTTTCAGGACAGACAAACAAGGGATACCGCGGATGCACGCACTGTTTGGATGATACCGACAGTATATATTTGGATAGTTGTAGGAAGAATGTGTACCTGGGACATCGTCGATTTCTTCCGACAAGGCATCCCGTAAGAAAGAAAGGCAAGCATTTCAAAGGTGAGGCGGATCACCGGACGAAGCCTCGCCACCGTACTGGTGCTGATGTACATGATATGGTCAAGGATTTGGAGGTAATCTTTGGAAAGGGTCCTGGCGGAAAACCTGTTCCGAAGGACGCTGACGGACGCGCACCCATGTGGAAGAAGAAATCTATATTTTGGGACCTGCCATATTGGAAAGACCTAGAGGTTCGCTCCGCAATCGACGTGATGCACGTGACGAAGAATCTTTCCATGACCCTGCTTGGCTTTTTGGGCGTGTATGGGAAGACAAAAGATACACCAGAGGCACGGGAGGACCAGCAACGTATGCACGGAAAAGACGGCATACATCAGGGTCAGGCCAGCTACGCTCTTACCAAAGAAGAGAAGGAAATCTTCTTCGAATGCCTGCTCAGCATGAAGGTACCGTCTGGCTTCTCGTCGAATATAAAGGGAATAATAAATATGGCAGAGAAAAAGTTCCAGAACCTAAAGTCTCATGACTGCCACGTGATTATGACGCAACTCCTTCCGATTGCATTGAGGGGGCTTCTACCGGAAAACGTTCGATTAGCCATTGTGAAGCTATGTGCATTCCTCAATGCAATCTCTCAGAAGGTAATCGATCCAGAAATCATACCAAGGTTACAGAATGATTTGGTGCAATGTCTTGTCAGTTTCGAGTTGGTGTTCCCACCATCCTTCTTCAACATCATGACGCACGTCCTAGTTCACCTTTGCGAAGAGATTAACATTTTGGGTCCTGTATTTCTACACAATATGTTCCCCTTTGAAAGGTTCATGGGAGTCTTGAAGAAATATGTTCATAACCGTGCTAGGCCAGAAGGAAGCATCTCGAAGGGCCATGAAAATGAGGAGGTCATTGAGTTTTGTATTGACTTCATTCCTGACCTTAAGCCGATTGGTGTTCCTGAATCGCGGCATAAGGGCAGACTGGAAGGAAAAGGCACGCTAGGAGGGCATCAAATAATATGTATGGACGGGCATTCTCTTACTGAAGCACACTACACATTTCTATAGAATTCCGCCTTGGTGGCTTCGTATATGGAGGAACACAAGAATTTTCTACAGTCCAAACATCCGGAGAAGTCTGACGACTGGATTACACGCGAACAAACGAGGACTTTCGCCGGTTGGTTGCAGAAACGTGCCCTGAATGATGGCGATATTCAAAATGACCTGTACTCGCTGTCCCAGTTACCATCTTCGAATATAATGACTTTCAAAGGGTACCAGATAAATGGGAATACATTTTACACGATCGCCCAAGATAAGAAGAGCACCAACCAAAACAGTGGTGTCCGCTTTGAAGCAACAACCAACACGGAAAAGGAAACATATTATGGTTACATAGAGGACATATGGGAACTTAATTATGGATCAGGTGATTTGAAGGTCCTTTTGTTTCAGTGCAAATGGGTCAATATGACACGAGGCGGGGTAACGGAAGACCCGCAGTACAGAATGACAACAATGGATCTCAACAATCTTACGTATGCAGATGAACCATTCGTCCTAGCCAATGATGTGGCGCAGGTTTTTTATGTGAAAGACATATCTACCAGGCCGAGAAAAAGAAAAGATAAGGAAGCGAATGGATCATACGACGAGCCAAAGCGCCACATAGTTCTTTCAGGAAAAAGAAACATCGTGGGAGTGGATGACAAGACAGACATGTCAGAAGATTATGAAAAGTTTGATGAAATTGCTCCATTCACAGTGAATATTGACCCGAGCATCCAGTTAAATGATGAAGATTTTTCATGGCTACGGCGCAAAGGGACAGACGCGAAGAAAAAGTGTCACACCCAAAGATCTAGGATGTGATCGGCTTCACTATCATCACTTTCTTCTGTGTTTCACACCCAGGAGGGAATGTCTGTAATAGTTAGGGTAGTTATGTGTTTTGGCATTTGAAACGCGAAGAAATTTTATGTGCAAACAAATTCTTTTCATGCATTTACTGATTTTTTCCAGCTAAATGACCCTGAAATTGAAAACCATTTCAAATGAACTCAGAAAAGGTTGAAAGTTGGCATGGTATCATAATTTCATACAAATAGCATGTGCAAGAAAGTAGAGAGGGTTACGGCAAAAACTGGATGCACTTCGTGTACAAAATGGACAATCTCTTTCGAAGTATCAGGGTTTCGGACGAAAACCGAACTGTTACAAAGGCATTTCATTTTTTAAATAACCTAAGCATTACCAAATTGAATATAATGATAAAACACACTAATATTAAACATGATAAAACACACTGAAATTTTTTGTACCTATTTCACACAAATTTCAAATAATTCAAAATTTAAACTATTCAAATTTGAAAATTACCGGCACTAACAGAAAGTTTGTAATTTTTTGTACCTAAAGCAAAAATATTCACAAAGAAACTCTAAATACCGCAAAAAACAACTCAAAAATAAATAAAACAAAAATAAATAAAGCGAAAAAAATAGAAAATAAAAAAGCCCACCTACTGGGCCAAAGCGGCCTGCATACGACTAGGAACACAATCTTTTGTTGGGCCAGGATGCAGGCCCGCAAAGGCCCAGTAGGCCCACTGGGCGGAGAGGACAGGTAGGCCCAGTAGGCCTGACTAGGAGAGGAGCTCGAGAGAGCTACCGCACTGGATCTTATAAACCAGTGTGGTAGCCTCTCGGCTAGCGAGGTGGGACTAAACTTGCGCACAGCGTGGAGCCAGCGCACCCCCTTTAGTACCGGGTGGTGGCTCCAACCGGTACTAAAGGGGGGAGGCCTTTAGTACCAGTTGGAGCCACCACTCGGTACTAAAGGGGGTGCGCTTCCCGCCACTTGGCCTGGCCAAAACAGACCTTTAGTACCGGTTGGTGACTCCAACCGGTACTAAAGGTCCATCCTATATATACAACACTTGAAAAAAATTCAGTTTCCCTCTGTTCTTTCCTCTATTTCCTCCCTCCGTCGCGCCGCCCTGCCCCGATCGTCGCCGCCCCCGCCCCTCGTCGCTGTCCCCGTCGACGTCGCCGCCCCAGCCGTCCCCGCCCCTCGTCGTCCCCGTCCTCGTCGTCCCCGTCGTCCCCGTCGCCGCGCCCCGCCCCGCCCCGTCGTCGCCGCCCCGTCCCGTCGCCCCGGCCGCCCCGCCCCGTCGTCGCCGCCCCATCCCGTCGCCCCGTCGTCGCCGCCCCGTCCCGTCGCCCCTTCGTCGCCGCCCCGTCATCGCCTCGCCGGTGAGCTCGCCCCGGCCGCCATGTCCACACACACACACACACACACACACACACACACTACACAAACAGACACACACACTACACACATTAGTTTGTTTGTTATAAATTTTTCTGTTTTTTAGTTATAGAAATGTTATAAACTATTCTGTTTTTTAGTTATATAAATATTAGAAATGTTAGTTTTATAGAAATGTTATAAATGTTTTCTGTTTTTTAGTTATAGAAATATTTATAGAAATGTTAGCAATTTTTCTGTTTTTTAGTTATATAAATATTAGAATTGTTATGGAAATGTTAGTTATATAATCAGGAAATTTTAGAATTAGTTTTAGTTAGATGAATTAGATTAATCTCAAATTGTTAGAATTTGCATATATATAGAATTTTAGTTATCACAATCCAATCATTTAAAAAATGTTACTTTTTGCGGGCATATAGTATTTGTTCTCGATGATATGCCCGGCCCGCATCCTCGCTGTCGACCCGTTCGCGACAACGTCATGCTTCAGGGGACCCATGTCCGGGACTGGGCTCCGTCGGGCTGGCACTGGGAGGTGCTACCTGGAGGGGCGCGCCGCTTGGTGAGGAACCTGACCTCGGGTCCCGTCGTCGACCCTGATCTTCTTTGGTGGCGTTCGCGTGGGCCACATTCGGTGCAGAGGCAGCCGGCCCCACCGGAGGTGGTGCGTCGCCGTGTCAGGGAGGAAGATGAGCACGTCCATCGCTACATGGCTGCTATGGACGACGTCAAGTTCTCCACTACTTGGCGGGTTCTTTGGGCAGATGACCGGAGATATGATCCTATGATGGTTCCTTCTCTTTGGGTGTGCACCGCCCGCGCCCCAGGAACCGCGAGTGGCGCCCTAGATTCTTCTGTAGTACTCGATCTTTATTAGGTACCTAGCCAGTGATGTATTTGATATATAATATTCGAGACGATGTATTCGAGATTATATATATTAAGACGATGATGTATTCGAGATTATATATTCGAGAGGATGTATTCGAGATTCAGATTTTCCTCATTGATTAATTGCATCCATGCATTGTAATTTGAATACTAAATTGTTTTATATTTCTTCAGTATTATTAGTAAAGTAAAAGCTATGGAGGACAATACCGGCAGAGAGAGAGAAGAGGAATTGTTCGACATCATACGCAGCCCTCACAGGCTAGATGATCTGAATGAAGCAGATGACGGCTCCCAATATCTTAACAATACCGGAGAGGGTGATGAAAAGATATTCGATCTCGACGACCGGGCTGATGAAGTCATGAACTATGATTATGATTATGACACAGACAATGTTTGTGATGACACAGATAATGCTGATCTTCAAATAACAAACACTACCGGCAAGGTATATTTATATAAGCATGCATCATGGTGATCATTACATGTTTTTTTATTGAAGATATATTAACTTATCGATCTTTCTTATTTCAGCCCTCCGGATCGAGCAATTCTGTTTCTACAGACAGCAAGACAAAGCGAGGCCCGGGCAGATTGTTGAAGGATGGTGTAAAGTACCACATCGAATCCATCAAACCTAGTGGCGAACCCCTCACGCCTAAGAACATTGCGAACAAGTGGACTCGTCAGTGCGGAGTTCTTGTGAAGGACAAACTCCCGATCTCCATTCAAGAATGGAAAGAGACAAAGACTAAATGTCCAGGTGTTACTTGGGTCGACAATAGAGACAAAAAAGACCTTGTGAAATCTCTGATGGAACATTTCACCCTACCAGATCATTTCACTGAAGCAGATGGGGAGAAAGTCAAGGCCGCTGCTCTTAAGAAGATGGCAATTGCATTCAACACCCACAAGAAAACTGTATGGGCCAACTACCTCGCTAATGAAAGGAAGACTCCAGAATTCACGGGAACACTAGAGAAGCAAAGAGAGCACTGGGACGATTTCGTGACCTTCAAGGATTCAAAAATATCTAAGGAACGGTCGATGAAAAACAAGGCAAATGCTGCAAGAAAGACGCAGTTCCATAGGCTGGGTCCAGGTGGCTACGCGGTGGGATTGCCTAAGTGGGATAAGTCTCAGCAAGAGATGGAGGATGCAGGGGTCACTCTGGTTACCCGGCAGTAGCTCCCTAGGTGCAGAACTTGGTTCTATGCGCATGGGGGAGCGTTGGACCCGAAGACAGGCGGAGTTTCACAGAAGGCAAGTCTAAAAGGAGCCGAACAAAAGATAATTGACGCAATAGATGAAGCTCGAAGGGGGGTGTTCACGCCCAACAGAGAGAACGACGAGCTTACGCGCGCCCTGGGAAATCCTGAACACCCGGGAAGAACACGAGGCATGGGCGTTATTCCCTGGTATGAGGGCTTTTCAGAATGGAACGAGGACTACAGGAGCCGTGCAAGAAGGAAGATGGAGGAGGAGAAGAAAAGGAAGCTGGAGGAGGAGCGGAGGAAGCAGGACGCAGAACGCCTTCAAGGCCTAGAAGCAAGGCACGCGGACCTGGCACTCAAATTCTAGCAGCAGCAACAGCAGATCGACTCACTTAGCCAGGAAAGGGGGTCTCAGCAGCGGCAGCAGCAAGCGGATGATCGTCCAGCATTGGATAGCACCATCCCATCCATGCTGAGAAGCAGCGTTGGTTCTGCCCCGGGCAACACACTGCTGAATAAATACCCTGTGGATGACATCATAGAGAACACTAACTGCGAGCTACACTCCAAAATGAAGAACATATCCATGAAGGTGGCGGACGACGTTGCTTTTCCAGTTACCCCCGAAGCAACCTACCATTGCATCCCGATTCCATAGGGCTATGCTCGTGTCATGGTTGATGAAGTGTGTTGGGGAACGTAGCAGAAATTCAAAATTTTCCTACGTGTCACCAAGATCTATCTATGGAGAGACCAGCAACGAGTAGAAAGAGAGTGCATCTACATACCCTTGTAGATCGCTAAGCGGAAGCGTTCAAGTGAACGGGGTTGATGGAGTCGTACTCGTCGTGATTCAAATCACCGATGATCCTAGTGCCGAACGGACGGCACCTCTGTGTTCAACACACGTACAGCCCGGTGACGTCTCCCACGCCTTGATCCAGCAAGGAGAGAGGGAGAGGTTGAGGAAGACTCCATCCAACAGCAGCACAACGGCGTGGTGGTGGTGGAGGAGCGTGGCAATCCAGCAGGGCTTCGCCAAGCACCATGGGAGAGGAGGAGTAGGGAGAGAGGTAGGGCTGTGCCAGAACTTCGTGTATAGCTCCCATGCGCCTCCCCACTATATATAAGGGTGGAGGGGCTGGTTTCTTGCCCTCCAAGTCCATTGGGGCGTTGGCCAAGGTGGGAGGAAAGAAATCTCATTATTTCCTTCCCCACCGATTGTTATCCCCCCTTTTTAGGGATCTTGATCTTATCCCTTCGGGATATGATCTTATTCCTTCTAAGGGGGGATCTTGGTGCGCCTTGACCAGGGGTGTGGGGCCTTGCCCCCACTACCCACGTCCATGTGGGTCCCCCCATGCAGGTGGGCCCCACTCCAGAACCTTCTAGAACCTTCCCGGTACAATACCGAAAAATCCCGAACATTTTCCGGTGGCCAAAATAGGACTTCCCATATATAAATCTTTACCTCCGGACCATTCCGGAACTCCTTGTGACGTCCGGGATCTCATCCGGGACTCCGAACAACATTCGTTAACCACATACAAACTTTCTTTATAACCCTAGCGTCATCGAACCTTAAGTGTGTAGACCCTACGGGTTCGGGAGACATGTAGACATGACCGAGACGTTCTCCGGTCAATAACCAACAGCGGGATCTGGATACCCATGATGGCTCCCACATGTTCCACGATGATCTCATCGGATGAACCACGATGTCAAGGACTTAATCAATCCCGTATTCAATTCCCTTTGTCTATCGGTATGTTACTTGCCCGAGATTCGATCGTCGGTATCCAATACCTTGTTCAATCTCGTTACCGGCAAGTCACTTTACTCGTTCCGTAACACATCATCCCGTGATCAACTCCTTGGTCACATTGCGCATATGATGATGTCCTACCGAGTGGGCCCAGAGATACCTCTCCGTTTACACGGAGTGACAAATCCCAGTCTCGATCCGCATAAAACAATAGATACTTTCGGAGATACCTGTAGTGCACCTTTATAGTCACCCAGTTACGTTGTGATGTTTGATACACCCAAAGCACTCCTACGGTATCCAGGAGTTACACGCTCTCATGGTCGAAGGAAGAGATACTTGACATTGGCAAAGCTCTAGCAAATGAACTACACGATCTTTTGTGCTAGTCTTAGGATTGGGTCTTGTCCATCACATCATTCTCCTAATGATGTGATCCCGTTATCAACGACATCCAATGTCCATAGCCAGGAAACCATGACTATCTGTTGATCACAACGAGCTAGTCAACTAGAGGCTCACTAGGGACATATTGTGGTCTATGTATTCACACGTGTATTACGATTTCCGGATAATACAGTTATAGCATGAATAAAAGACAATTATCATGAACAAGGAAATATAATAATAATACTTTTAGTATTGCCTCTAGGGCATATTTCCAACAGTCTCCCACTTGCACTAGAGTCAATAATCTAGTTCACATCGCCATGTGATTAACACTCACCGGTCACATCGCCATGTGACTAATACCCAAGAGTTTACTAGAGTCAATAGTCTAGTTCACATCACTATGTGATTAACACTCAATGAGTTTTATGTTTGATCATGTTGCTTGTGAGAGAGGTTTTA
This sequence comes from Triticum aestivum, assembly GCF_018294505.1. Classification (NCBI taxonomy): domain Eukaryota; kingdom Viridiplantae; phylum Streptophyta; class Magnoliopsida; order Poales; family Poaceae; genus Triticum; species Triticum aestivum. The sequence goes on from NC_057813.1 coordinate 642,224,356, forward strand.
GTCAACGGTTCTGAACCTTTCAGATCCGTGTGTGCTTTACAAATCTCTATGTCATCTCCTAGATGCAGCTACCACGCTCTATGTGGAGCTATTCCAAACAACTATTCTACTTGGAGCTATTCTAAATTATTGCTCCATTATATGTATCTGGTCTCTCTACTCTGAGCTATCCGGATAGGTGTCAAGCTTGCATCGTCGTAACCTTTACGACGAACTCTTTTACCACCTCCATAATCGAGAAAATTCCTTAGTCCACTAGTTACTAAGGATAACTTTGACCGCTATCCTGTGAGCCATTCTTGGATCACTCTTGTACCCCTTGACTGACTCATGGCAAGGCACACTTCAGGTGCGGTACACAGCATAGCATACTGAAGAGCCTACGTCTTAAGCATAGGGGACGACCTTCGTCCTTTCTCTCTATTCTGCCGTGGTCGAGCTTTAAGTCTTAACTTCGTACCTTACAACTCAGGCAAGAACTCCTTCTTTGACTGGTCCATCTTGAACACCTTCAAGATCATGTCAAGGTATGTGCTCAATTGGAAGTATTATTAAGCATTTTGATCTATCCTTATAGATCTTGATGCTCAATGTTCAAGTAGCTTAATCCAGGCTTTCCATTGAAAAACACTTTCAAAATAACCCTATATGCTTTCCAGAAATTCTACGTCATTTCTGATCAACAATATGTCAACAACATATACTCATCAGAAATTCTATAGTGCTCCCACTCACTTCTTTGGAAATACAAGTTTCTCATAAACTTTGTACAAACCCAAATTTTTTGATCATCATCAAAGCATACATTCCAACTCCGAGATGCTCACTCCAGTCCTTAGAAGGATTGCTGGAGCTTTGCATACTTATTAGCATCTTTCGGGATTGACAAAACCTTCCGGTTGTATCACATACAACCTTTCCTCATTAAAATCGTCGAGGAAACAATGTTTTGACATCCTATCTGCAAGATTTCATAAATAATGCAGTAATCGCTAATATAATTCCAACAGACTCTTAGCATCGCTACGAGTGAGAAATCTCATCGTAGTCAACTCCTTGAACTTGTCGGAAAACATCTTAACGACAAGTCGAGCTTTCTTAATGGTGACATTTACTATCATTGTCCGTCTTCCTTTTGAAATCCATCTGTACTCATTAGCCTTACGACCATCGAGCCGTTCTGCCAAAGTCTACACTTTGTTTTCATACATGGATCCTCTCTCGGATTTTATGGCCTCAAGCCATTTATCGAAATCCGGGCCCACCATCGCTTCTCCATAGCTCGTAGGTTCATTGTTGTCTAGCAACATGACCTTCAAGACAGGATTACGTACCACTCTGAAGTAGTACGCATCCTTGTCATCCTACGAGGTTTGGGAGTGACTTGATCCGAAGTTTCATGATCAATATCATAAGCTTCCACTTCAATTGGTGTAGGTGCCACAGGAACAACTCCCTGTGCCCTGTCACACACTAGTTGAAGAGACGGTTCAATAACCTCATCAAGTCTCCACCATCCTCCCACTCAATTCTTTCGAGAGAAACTTTTCCTCGAGAAAGGACCCGATTCTAGAAACAATCCATATTGCTTTCGGATCTGAATTAGGAGGTATACCCAACTGTTTTGGGTTTCCTATGAAGATGCATTTTATCCGCTTTAGGTTCGAGCTTATCAACCTGAAACTTTTTCATATAAGCGTCGCAGCCCCAAACTTTTAAGAAACGACAACTTAGGTTTCTCTAAACCATAATTCATACGGTGTCATCTCATCGGAATTACGTGGTGCCCTATTTAAAGTGAATGTGGTTGTCTCTAATGCCTAACCCATGAACGATAGTGGTAATTCGACAAGAGACATCATGGTACGCACCATATCCAATAGGGTGCAACTATGATGTTCGGACACACCATCACATTATGGTGTTCCAGGCGGTATTAATTGCGAAACAATTTCCACAATGTCTTAATTGTGTGCCAAAACTCGTAACTCAGATATTCATCTCTATGATCATATCATAGACATTTTATCCTCTTGTCACAATGATCTGCTACTTCACTCTGAAATTACTTGAACCATTCAATAATTTAGACTTGTGTTTCATCAAGTAAATATACTCAACATTTACTCGAATCATCTGTGAAGTAAGAACATAATGATATTCACTGCATGCCTCAGCACTCATTCGACTGCACACATCAAAATGTGTTACTTCCAACAAGTTGCTATCTTGTTCCATCTTACTGAAAATGAGGCTTTTCAGTCATCTTGCCCATGTGGTATGATTTGCATATCTCAAGTGATTCAAAATCAAGTGAGTCCGAACGATCCATTTGCATGGAGTTTCTTCATGCATATACACCAATAGACATGGTTCGCATGTCTCAAACTTTTCAAAAACGAGTGAGTCCAAAGATCCATCAACATGGAGCTTCTTCATGCGTTTTATACCATTATGACTTACATGGCAGTGCCACAAGTAAGTGGTACTATCATTACTATCTTATATCTTTTGGCATGAAAATGTGTATCACTACGACCGAGATTCAATAAACCATTCCTTTAGGTGCAAGACCATTGAAGGTATTATTCAAAAATAAAGTAACCATTATTCTCCTTAAATGAATAACCGTATTGCGATAGACATAATCCAATCATGTCTATGCTCAACGCAAACACCAATCTCGGTGGTAGAGGGAGCGTGTGATGCTTGATCATATCAACCTTGGAAACACTTCCAACATATATCGTCAGCTCACCTTTAGCTAGTCTCCGTTTATTCGTAGCTTTTATTTCGAGTTACTAACACTTAGCAACCGAACCGGTATCCAATACCCTGGTGCTACTAGGAGTACTAGTAAAGTACACATTAACATAATGTATATCCAATATACTTCTATCGACCTTGCCAGCCTTCTCATCTACCAAGTATCTAGGGTAATGCTGCTCCAGTGGTTGTTCCCCTTATTACAGAAGCACTTAGTCTCGGGTTTGGGTTCAACCTTAGGTTTCTTCACTAGAGAAGCAGCTGAATTGCCGTTTCATGAAGTATCCCTTTGTTCCCTTGCCCTTCTTGAAACTAGTGGTTTCACCAACCATCAACAATTGATGCTCCTTCTTGATTTCTACTTTCGCGGTGTCAAACATCATGAATATTTCAAGGATCATCATATCTATCCCTGATATGTTATAGTTAATCACGAAGCTCTAGCAGCTTGGTGGCAATGACTTTGGGGAAACATCACTATCTCATCTGGAGGATCAACTCCCACTCGATTCAAGTGATTGTTGTGCTCAGATAATCTGAGCACAAGCTCAACGATTGAGCTTTTCTCCCTTAGTTTGCAGGCTAAAAAATCGTCGGAGGTCTTATACCTCTTGACGTGGGCACGAGCCTGAAATCCCAATTTCAGCCCTCGAAACATCTCATATGTTCCGCGACGTTTCGAAAACGTCTTTGGTGCCTCTACTTAAACCATTTAATTCAACTATCACGTAGTTATCAAAACGTGTATGTTCGATGTTCGAAACATCCACAAACGACGTTTGGGGTTCAGCACACTGAGCAGTGCATTAAGGACATAAGCTTTCTACTGTCCGCATAATTGCTACTTTCAACTTTCAACTATATTTTCTCTAGGAACATATCTAAAACAGTAGAACTAAAGCGCGAGCTACGACATAATTTGCAAAAGGTCTTTTGACTATGTTCAGGATAATTAAGTTCATCTTATGAACTCCCACTTAGATAGACATCCCTCTGGTCATCTAAGTGATCACATGATCCGAGTCAACTAGGTCGTGTCCGATCATCACGTGAGACGGACTAGTCATCATCGGTGAACATCTTCATGTTGATCGTATCTACCATACGACTCATGCTCGACCTTTCGGTCTCCGTGTTCCGAGGCCATGTCTGCACATGCTAGGCTCGTCAAGTTAACCCTAAGTGTTTTCGCTGTGTAAAACTGTCTTACACCCGTTGTATGTGAACGTAAGAATCCATCACACCCGATCATCACGTGGTTCTTAGAAGCGACGAACTGTAGCAACGGTGCACAGTTAGGGGAGAACACTTCTTGAAATTTTGTAAGGGATCATCTTATTTACTACCGTCGTCCTAAGCAAACAAGATGCATAAACATGATAAACATCACATGCAATCAAATAGTGACATGATATGGCCAATATCATTTTGCTCCTTTTGATCTTCATCTTCGGGGCTCCATGATCATCATCGTCACCGGCACGACACCATGATCTCCATCATCGTGTCTTCATGAAGTTGTCACGCCAACGACTACTTCTACTTCTATGACTAACGCGTTTAGCAATAAAGTAAAGTAGTTTACATGGCGTTCTTCAGTGACACGCAGGTCATACAATAAATAAAGACAACTCCTATGGCTCCTGCCGGTTGTCATACTCATCGACATGCAAGTCGTGAATCCTATTACAAGAACATGATCAATCTCATACATCACATATCATTCATCACATTCTTCTTGGCCATATCACATCACATAGCATACCCTGCAAAAACAAGTTAGACGTCCTTTAATTGTTGCTGCATGTTTTACGTGGCTGCTATGGGTTTCTAGCAAGAATGTTTCTTACCTACGCAAGACCACAACGTGATATGCCAATTGCTATTTACCCTTCATAAGGACCCTTTTCATCGAATCCGTTCCGACTAAAGTGGGAGAGACTGGCACCCGCTAGCCACCTTATGCACCAAGTGCATGTCAATCGGTGGAACCTGTCTCACGTAAGAGTACGTGTAAGGTCGGTCCGGGCCGCTTCATCCCACAATACCGTCGAAACAAGATTGGACTAGTAACGGTAAGCATATTGAACAACATCAACGCCCACAACTACTTTGTGTTCTACTCGTGCAAAGAATCTACGCAATAGACCTAGCTCATGATGCCACTGTTGGGGAACGTAGCAGAAATTCAAAATTTTCCTACGTGTCACCAAGATCTATCTATGGAGAGACCAGCAACGAGTAGAAAGAGAGTGCATCTACATACCCTTGTAGATCGCTAAGCGGAAGCGTTCAAGTGAACGGGGTTGATGGAGTCGTACTCGTCGTGATTCAAATCACCGATGATCCTAGTGCCGAACGGACGGCACCTCCGCGTTCAACACACGTACAGCCCGGTGACGTCTCCCACGCCTTGATCCAGCAAGGAGAGAGGGAGAGGTTGAGGAAGACTCCATCCAACAGCAGCACAACGGCGTGGTGGTGGTGGAGGAGCGTGGCAATCCAGCAGGGCTTCGCCAAGCACCATGGGAGAGGAGGAGTAGGGAGAGAGGTAGGGCTGTGCCAGAACTTCGTGTATAGCTCCCATGCGCCTCCCCACTATATATAGGGGTGGAGGGGCTGGTTTCTTGCCCTCCAAGTCCATTGGGGCGTTGGCCAAGGTGGGAGGAAAGAAATCTCATTATTTCCTTCCCCACCGATTGTTATCCCCCCTTTTTAGGGATCTTGATCTTATCCCTTCGGGATATGATCTTATTCCTTCTAAGGGGGGATCTTGGTGCGCCTTGACCAGGGGTGTGGGGCCTTGCCCCCACTACCCACGTCCATGTGGGTCCTCCCATGCAGGTGGGCCCCACTCCAGAACCTTCTAGAACCTTCCCGGTACAATACCGAAAAATCCCGAACATTTTCCGGTGGCCAAAATAGGACTTCCCATATATAAATCTTTACCTCCGGACCATTCCGGAACTCCTCGTGACGTCCGGGATCTCATCCGGGACTCCTAACAACATTCGTTAACCATATACAAACTTTCTTTATAACCCTAGCGTCATCGAACCTTAAGTGTGTAGACCCTACGGGTTCGGGAGACATGTAGACATGACCGCGACGTTCTCTGGTCAATAACCAACAGCGGGATCTGGATACCCATGATGGCTCCCACATGTTCCACGATGATCTCATCGGATGAACCACGATGTCAAGGACTTAATCAATCCCGTATTCAATTCCCTTTGTCTATCGGTATGTTACTTGCCCGAGATTCGATCGTCGGTATCCAATACCTTGTTCAATCTCGTTACCAGCAAGTCACTTTACTCGTTCCGTAACACATCATCCCGTGATCAACTCCTTGGTCACATTGCGCATATGATGATGTCCTACCGAGTGGGCCCAGAGATACCTCTCCGTTTACACGGAGTGACAAATCCCAGTCTCGATCCGCATAAAACAATAGATACTTTCGGAGATACCTGTAGTGCACCTTTATAGTCACCCAGTTACGTTGTGATGTTTGATACACCCAAAGCACTCCTACGGTATCCAGGAGTTACACGCTCTCATGGTCAAAGGAAGAGATACTTGACATTGGCAAAGCTCTAGCAAATGAACTACACGATCTTTTGTGCTAGTCTTAGGATTGGGTCTTGTCCATCACATCATTCTCCTAATGATGTGATCCCGTTATCAACGACATCCAATGTACATAGCCAGGAAACCATGACTATCTGTTGATCACAACGAGCTAGTCAACTAGAGGCTCACTAGGGACATATTGTGGTCTATGTATTCACACGTGTATTACGATTTCCGGATAATACAGTTATAGCATGAATAAAAGACAATTATCATGAACAAGGAAATATAATAATAATACTTTTATTATTGCCTCTAGGGCATATTTCCAACAAAGTGGTGGACCCATATTCGGGCCTAACACTTGACACCTGGAGGTGAAGACGAGCGCACACTGGGAGAGGCCATACATCGTATCATCCTATGGAGCAAGGATTGCATCATCTTTCGAAGTCCACCGACACCGCGTCGTCTGCCGACTCCTCGAAGTCCGCCACCTAGTCAGCAGACTCCCGCTCCTCCAAGTCCACGAACGCGTGAGACGACTCCTCCTCGAAGTCTGCCACCTCCTCCAAGTCCCCGAACGTGTGAGCTGACTCCTCCGATTTCAAGCCCGACACAACGTCATGCCACTTCTCTGGTTGCAAGTCCGGCACCGTGTCAGGCCACACCTCCTGCTTCAAGTCCGGCACATCGTCAGGCCACTTCTCCTGGTCCAACTCCACGTCAGCCGTCTCCGCCGTCTCAGCAATCGCAGAAGAGACATCCTGCAACTTTGGTGCGTAGCGGTACGAGTCGAGGTAGTTCAGGAAGTACAGGCGAAGGCAAGCGATATAAATATGGTCCAAGCCTCGCTCCTCTTCCTCAGAGGCCTTACGACATGACTAAGGAGTAAAACACAGCCATAGTGCAAGCCCAAGTCGACGCCCATTTTGGAATGAAACCGGCACCGCCGCCAAAGGAGAAAGTGCCTGAGAAAGTAATTGACCACTTCATTCGTATGGCTAGAGAACCAGCTCCCAAGCCTGTTGACTCGGACTATGAGCACCAAATCAGGAAGGCACATCGAGCACGACTACAGAAGGAAGCGAGCTCAAGCTCGAGCCAACAAGCAGCTGGCAAAAAATGCGGCAAAACTGTTCCCCAGTTGGGAGAACAGGCGGCGCAAGCGATCCCCCTGCTTGTTGTGCCAACAACACATGAGAGGAGTAGTACGCGCGCCAAATATTATTGTGGGCAAACCGTTAGTGTTCCCCAGCATGGCGATGTGGTAATAACAGAGGATCATATAATGCAGGCTCAAATGCTCAATATCTCTGTTGGACAACTCCTCGAAATCGAGCCCATGCCTACGCTTAAATTGTCGGAAATAGCATGGCAATATGTCCGGGGCAAACCTTTGGTCCATCCAGACAAGGTCAAGGACCTCCCAACGAGAATGTATCAATTGCATCAATGGTACATGAACATTACCAAGATTTCCAATTGAGAGTCCCTCATGGTGAATGTCAAGCATGAGCATTATTACCATGAGAAAGCTCTGACCATTGAGTATCCAGAACTGTTTCAGTTATACAATCAAGACGCACTCGACAAGTCTATCGTCAGTTGTTATTGTCTGTAAGTGATTTCTTTCTGTAATTTAAGTTTGAAGCTAGTTATGTAGTGATAATTCCTCACTATATTCTTTTTCTGTGGTATTATATGCAGGATGAAGATGTATGAAATGAAAAAAGTTGGATGCTATGGCGTTGGGTTCATTGACCCAAATACCATTAATCAGGACATATGGGAGATTGAACATTGTCAAGCTGATGTAGAGGAAAGCATGCTAGAGTACTTGAAGCCCCTCAATACCAATGAAGATATACTACTTCCTTACAACTTCCCGTGAGTCACACTGTCTTGTACTACAAATTCTGTTTTTGCTTACTAGCTAGCTAGATGTTAATAATTAAGTGTATACGGTTTACGGTAGTTGATTAATTTTATGCACATGCCCGCTTAATTAAGACATGCAAACATGTGCGTATGCAGTTGGCACTGGGTCTTGTTAGATATTAAAGTTGAGGAAGGAAAAGTTGAATTACTGGACTCACTAACTAAAGAAGACAAAGACTACACCATCGTGAAGGGGATAGTCAACAGGTAATTTCAATCATTATTAACTATTAGTTCCTGATATGAACTATTTAATAACCCCTTTATTAATTTTCTTTGCCGGCGGGCAGGACATGGGCAAAGTTCATCAAGGTGACTCCAGGCACGTGGCCAAAAAAGTTGTTTTGGCATCGACCCAAGGTAAGTAATTAAGTAGTACTAGCTAGCTACCATCTCTTTAATTCTTATTTCAATATCACTAATTAATTATTATGCTTGATTAATCATTATCTGATTCAACTCCATTCTCGTAAAGGCCCTGAGGCAGGCGAAAGGGAATAATCTGTGTGCATACTACGTTTGCGAGAACATTCGCATGATGACGTGCGAAAGGAGCAGATCTGATAGACAGGATTGGGTACGTTTTTGTCAGAACACTATTCACACCATTATCGATATCTAGTCACACAACTAACACACATGCATATTGATCTCCTTCTTAACAGTTCAGATCGATGCGGGATAAGCTCCTACCATTGGACCGCATACAAGCACTTCAAGAGAAAATAGCCGGATTTTTGCTCGACCAGGTCATAGATCCGAAAGGAGAATACTATTACCCGCTACCGCCCCCATGAACCACTTGTCATCGTGCTCCGAAGGCACCAAGGCAACATGTAGGAGAAATTGTATATGTATATACATGTGTATGTGTGAATAGTTAATGGTGTTGGCTGTGAGACATTCGATGATATATATTATATATATATATATATATATATATATATGCGGTTCTACGTACGAGAAAATCTATTTAATATATATGCATAACGTGTACAATTTATAGTATCGTGAAATACCAGCAAACAAAAAAGAATTAAATGAAAAATAAAGCCAAATTGAAAACATAAAATTAAAGCAAAAATTAAAAAAACACCCAAATATTTAGTATCGGTTGGTGTTACCAACCGGTACTAATGTCCTACACGCACACGGGCCTGGCTCGTGCCACGTGTTTGCACTTTAGCGCCGGTTCGTGACGAACCGGTACTAAGGGGGGGGGGGGCTTTAGTCCCCACTCTTTAGTGCCGGTTCGCCAACCGGCACTAAAGGCCGTCACGAACCGGCACTAAAGGCCGGTTGTGCACTAGTGTTTGGAGCTTCCGTGATCGTTCCTGTTAAACTAACCACTCCTGGTCAAGTCTTTTTAGACATTTTAAATAGACTACAACATACGGATGTATGTAGACATATTTTAGAGTATAGATTCATTCATTTTGCTCTGTATGTAATCATTTGTTGAAATCTCTAAAAAGACATATATTTGGGAATGGAGGGAGTAGATGTTAAGTATTGCTGTGCTATATATATACCATCGTACAACATGACTACTGATCCGTAGAATGATGCTCGCTTAACAATGATGTTACTACTATGTTATTAACTTTTGTTGGCACATGCATAGTGGTGTACGTAAGTACGTATGTTGTATTCTCTCCTGGCTTGCCTCTTCACAATCACTCCCTCTAAATATAAATTCACAACGATGACAACACTGGCGTCTTAACTCTGCTTAGCTTTGTTCAACGTTGAATTTATCTCCGCGTCCACATCAAAGTAAACGGACACTCTTAGACTTTGACGAAAAATCGGTCAGTTGTTAGCTGGACTACTCGTCAGTGGCCACGCATGCACGCTTCGGTTGATCGAGACAGACATGTTCTTATCAGGTTCTCGAACGTTCTGCCGAAGATCCTGACTGAAATTCAATCCCCAGTCGTCCCATGCAATTAGGACGCAATTATTGGCCACAGCGATAAAATCAACGAGGCAGCCTTCTTACTACTCCAGTCCGGCCAATGACCTAAGCATATTAATCAAGTTGCAGTCAAGGCAAGGTTACGTGATGGACAAACCCTAAGTAGATGTTAAGTATGGCTGTGCTACCAGTGTAGAACACCACCACACCACTGGTCTGCACAATGATGATCGCTTAACAATGATGGAACTATGTTATTAACTTTAGTTGGCACATGCATAGTGATGTACGCATACGCATGTACGTAGTATTCACGTGGATTTTTGTAGCCAGCAAAGAATTTAATAATTCGTCTCTATCCGTCTTCACCATCACTCTCTCTCTCTATACATAAATTCGTAGCGATTACAACACAGTCATCTTAACTCCGCCTAGCTTTGTTCAAGGTTGAATTTATCTCTGCGTCCACATCAAAGTACACGGACGCTCTAAGACTTTGACGAATTCTCAGATTCTCAGTTGTTACCTGGGCTACTCGTCAGTGGCCACGCATGTGTGCATCTGTCGATTGAGATGGGCATCTTCTTATCAGACTCTCGAATGTTCTGGTTGATTAGGATGATTAGGATGATTAGATGATTGGATTGGATGTTTTGGCCCAAATTAGCCAATCCCGTCGAACTGATCAACGTTTTTGCCGTTGCTTTCCGGCGGTTTTGTACATGTACGGTACGACACGGGTAGTAGTCGAGCATTTCTTCCCATTGACATGCATGCAACGACCGCGGAGAAGAAGATGAGCGCGGCTCGGTCGGACGACAGTGAATGCTTTGGACTGGCATCTGTCCGTATGGAGATCTGCCCAAGCAAGAGTTCGTCTGTAGCTCCGCCCAATTGCAGACATATGCAAGTTTAGCAGGTGAAAAGTAGTGCCTTCACAGGCACCCGCTTGTTGACAAGCCAAATTAGCTAATTATAAAGGTGATCGAGTAACTGCAGACACTGCGACGACTGGACTTTCAGTCTCATCTCTTGTACGGTTGTGCCGACATGGATGCAAATGACGACGTTTGTGGTGTACACTAGGACTACCAGTATCTTACGCTATCAATTTCGTCTTATACGCATTCTCGGTTTCTTGCTCCGTCTCGGCAGCTGCTTTGGACCTGTCATCTACGTTGGCCCGGTCGCCGGCCACTATCACTGAGCTGGCTATGCCGTAGACAAGCAAGAGCTCCTAGAGCACGCGTACTCACAACGTACTTACGTACGTACGTATGCCGATCCGTACGCATTACAATCTTCTTCTTCCTAATGACACGGCACTTAACTGAGCACGTGTCCAAACATGGTGCAGAGACCAGACATAATGTATGTTCTTCTGGTCTCCGGCCCATGTGAACGCCGAGCACACTTGTAAATGTAGGATCCAGCTAAAATTGCATGCCATCGCGACTGCGTCAACCAAGCGCGTAACTGACAGGCACCGCCTCATCATTGGATTGCTAACCCCAATCATCAGGGGCCTGTACAGTACTGTACGTGTCGTGCGTCGCCCCCATGTTGTTGCCTAGCTACTCACATGCAGAGCAAGGATTGTCCTGCTTCAAGCCCTACCGAAAGAAAGCGAGTGAATAAAACCAACTAAACTAATAAACCGATAACGAACTAACTAAAACAAGCACGACTCGGCGCCTATGTACGCACATGCAGTTTTTTTCATGATAATACGTGTCTCATTCATATCATAAAGATTAAAGTATAAGTCACGTAAGGACCGACATGACAAAACTGAAAAGATAGCAGAACATCTCTGAGCTTGACACCAACACCCATCACCTGTCTCCGGCACCACGACAGCAGCAACCGAAGAAAAGAATGATGGATCACCTCATCACCCGAGCTCGACGCGGCCCCATCGTTGATATGCAGCTTTGCGGACCTCCAAGGTGGCTCACAAAAAGTGAAGCCCTTACCGTTGAACGAATCAGACCGGGGCAACACCCCAGACACGCCATCGAACTCCAGATCTGACACCCCACCGCGGCTAAGACTTCGCGGAAAGAAACCATACCTGCCATCCACGAACCACGAACCCAGCACATGTTCCGTCTTTCAGATGTCGTCGATGCAGACCACAATCTGCATCCGCTCCTGGACTACCTCCCAAGCTCCGCGTCGACGCTGGAGCAAACGCCGTCGCAAGGGCGGAGCCTGAGGACACAGGTCCACCACGAGGATGCCGCCGCCGCCACGCCATCCTTACTTGAACAGACTGGTTTTCAAATCCATCCCCAACCATAGGACCAATGGCCTTGTCAATGAGGGATCCGAAGAATCTTTATTCAGCGCTATCATCGTCGCCGCCGAAACAAAGACGATGAACAGCCTAAAAATTTAAACTACGAGGAAGTAAAAACGATCCACACGCGTGGATCCGGCGACCCCCCTCACCATCGACGGCCGACGTCGCCGGCGGAGGGGAGCCGCCGGAGGACGGCGCTGGAAGATTGGGTCTCTTGGCGGCGGCTAGGGTTCCAGCCGCCAGGGACAGGAGGAAAAACGATATGGATTTTACGCACATGCATTTGTGTTTGGCTGCGCTGCACATGGCCTCTCGTCTACCCAGCCCCGAATGGCGGAGCGAGATACGTACTGCACTGGATGGATACGGTGAATCAGGGTTCGTAATCTTTTTTTTTCTTAGAGAAATTATTTTTGCGGGGGTTGTTTTTTTAGACGAAATAAGGTTTCCCCGCTTTATATTACAAAGCAACCATCATCGATACACAGATAGGTGCTGGGACGGAAGCAGCACCGGCACGACCATAAGAAACGAAAGAGAAAAGGAAAAGAAACAAATGCCGACACCGGCGGATCATTAAAAACGAAGAAGCTTCGCGGTCGCCCATCGGGGATCCTCCACCAACATCCTATACGGTTGTTTTCTTAGAGAATGTGATGACTTCTGAAGACGGTATCTACTACTTTCGTTTGAAAATATATGAAACCGAAACGTCAAATATTTTAAAACGGAGGTAGCACGAGTTTGGTGCATGTAGAACTGCCGTAACAGCAACCGTTATTTTGCCCGATGCAAATGTTTTTTTCAAGAACGCGCACAAGCTGTGTGGGTCTTCTATATCAAGAGAGGAAGAGAGCGGGTCAAATTAATGAAAAAGAAACATAGAGTTTATGTTACAGAAAATGGAACCCGCTGCCACATATTCAGCGAGAACCCCACCCTCACACACACACACACAGAGAGAGAGATTACATACCTCTAAGTACCTCACCCGTTCGACCTATCTTTCACAATTTAAACTTCGCCTTGATCTTCGCTACCACCCTATCTGGCAACGCCGCCACATTGTCGAAAACTCTATTGTTCCTCTCTAGCCAAGTGAACCGGAGTGTGATGATGTGAGGGTGTGCACATGGCGACGCCTTGACGAGGGACAGTAGAGTTTTCAATAATGTGGCGGCGTTGCTGGCTAGGGTAGTAGCGAAGATCAAGGAGCACGTTGTCATCTCACCACTTTCCCTGCGATTAGCTGGAACATGCACAACGAAAACTGGAGGCGGTTATCAGTTCAACACTTTCTGAAGTCCCCGAAATTTGCAGCGGTCCCTTGCCCAAGGTCAAAAGATGGAGAGAAGTGATGACTGGTGACGATGGTGCCTGCCTATGTGCTATCCGACGAGACACTCTTCACAGAGTATCTGAAATATCCTGTGTGCGATGTCCAACGGATTGAGTACTCACCTGATTTTTTTTGTTAATTAGCTTGACAAATTTATTTTGCTTAATTAATGGATGAGACACATTTTTTGCCTCTTTGAAAAAAAGTTCCGGAAATTCCTTGGCACGCGCACTTTATGCCTCATGTCTATATGCAGTCAGCTATTCTGAACCTGACAATAAAACCCAGATTTTTAATAAGCCTAGACGTCCAAAAAAAAAGCATCCACATGACGTCCAAGTAGTTTAGTTACTACCAAATGGTCAATCATAGTAGTACTCCCGAGAGAAATTTGCCCCCGCAGGGTACACCATTGTATTCTATGACAGGCATCCTGAACTGTAAAAGCAAACTTTGCTAGAGATCCATGGAAGTGCATTGCATTTTAGTACACCACCAGATCTTGGAGCAAGCTTTCGCAGTAGCAAAATCATCCATTTCACTCACATGAGGCAAAGGCGAGCCTTGCGGCTTACATGATGTGTTTGTCATGACCTCAAAAATCCCTACCAAAAAAGAGGAAGAAGAAGCTCCATTGCAGCTACCAGAGCTAGCTACAGGAACACTCAAGGAAGAAGAAAAAGAAATTACTACAGCCCTACAGCAGGTCCTAAAATTGTTGAGCTGCAGTTGAAAATGCGGAGGAATCCCCATCCTACCCTCCACCAACCCAATCAGACCTCCCTATTTACATCATCCACGCAGGGGCAGATCGGTCAGAAACCATCAGCTGGCAATTGGCTCTGCTCTGCTGGTTCACCGATTTGCCTTCGCCAGGGGGCAAATTTCCAATCACGCCCTCCATGGCAGCCGAACGAGGAGGGTGAAACGGGGAAGGGCTAGGCTAGTAGTAGAGCGCGGCATCGTCGTCGTCGGTGGCCTGGCAGCCGGGGTCGGAGAGGCCGAGGAGGAGGCGGCGGAAGTTGGCGACGGCGCAGGGGATGCGGAGCGCGCCCGGGTGGTCGTAGCCGTACTCCTGCGCGGCGCGCCGGAGCAGGGCCTTGAACGCCGGCTGGCACAGGAGCTCGGCCCGAACAGCGAAGCGCTCCACGGGGCCGCCGTTCTCGCCAACGCACACCGGCACGTGCCCCTCCGGCACCCGTGCGCCGCGGCCGAGCCTTCGCGCGCCGAAGAACGAGGACGACGAAGCGGCCGTGGAGGAGGCCTTCGCGGCCGCGTCGGGCCGGAGTGGCTTGTACGCGGCGGCGGCGCAGGCGTCTGCCGCGGCCACGCGGGAGAGCCGTCTGAGCAGGCGCTTCATGGTGCTGCTGCTTCGGTCGACGCCGGAGACCTCAAGACGTGGAAGCGGAGGCCGGGAGGCGGCGGCGATGGCGGGTTCTTGGCGAGGGCGCACTAGAGCTGAGAGAACACAAGGCGTTTGTACTGAGGCGGCCATGGTGGCTCCTTATATAACGGAAGAGCTCGAAGTTGTGCGGCGTTGCACAGGTCCTCTTGCCATTATTTTTCTCGGTTGGCATTTACAAATTCTTTTCTCGGAATGGAATGTAGCGCTTATTCAGCCAGCCTGCTTCGGGTACACGGGGTTATTTGCCTCATTTGAAAATTTGGCCCTGCTTCATTCTAAATCGAGACAAACTTGGGGAGTATGTAACTGTGACTGGTTACACTGGTTAAAGTTGACAAGAAAATGTGCCGCGACTATTGTCTAGTTCAACTTAAAACCATGACCAACAGTTGGGGATTGTTGGTTCCTTCATTTTGCAAACATTGCACTCCCTCCATTCACAAATATAAGAGGTGGTTTAACTTTTTTCAGAATAAGATGTACTCCCTCCGTTCCTAAATACTTGTCTTTCTAGGCATTTCAACAAATGACTACATACGTAGTAAAATGGGTGAATCTACACTCTAAAATATGTCTACATACATCCGTATGTAGTAGTCATTTGAAATGTCTAAAAAGACAAATATTTAGGAACGGAGGGAGTACATACAAAACATTTTAGTGTGTTTATTTACTCATTTCAGTTCGTATGTACTCCTAGTCATATTAAATATCCAAAACATTTTATATTTGTGAATAGAGGGAATAGTATTTTTCATACTTTTTTTTAACAAAATATAGACATAGGCACTGACGATAGGCACATACACTCACCCCTTTGAGTATGTATTAATCTATGAACACGTACAATTTAATCTATCGAGGTAGACATATAAACACGTACAATTTAATCTATCGTAGCCCAAAATACAGCCTGTTAGCCCATCGTGGAAGGCTTGTAGCGTACTTATTGGCCTTTTAATCTATCCTTAACCTAGAACGTGCAAGGACTACTATGTTTCATATCGACTTCATATAGACTTGATACATTATGGTGTATATCTATGAAGTGAAATAGTAATCTAAAGCGAGTTATGCACTAATACGAAACAGCGGAATGGTAGATGTTTCGTGCTTGTGCTGTGAGACGCCTCTTTGTAAAATTACTATGATTTCTACCTTAATACGTAGACACGCAAATGTCATATGTGTTCTTGAAAAAGACCATAGCTTTGTTCGCCCCCTCATGTGCAAATCCTGGCTCCGCCCCTGGAGAGGTGCAAGTGATTGCATGGACTGCTGGAGTGCTGAAATTAAGGATGGCAATTTTACCCATGGGTACGGGTGCCCACGGGTACCGTACCCACATGGGTAGGGTATGGGCACATTTTTATACCCATGGGTAGTACCCATACCCTACCCGTTAAGTCATGGGTAGGGTACAGGTATAGCCTTGTACCCGCGGGTATACCCATACCCTGCCCGCTTGTAAAATAAGTTAAGTTGTTGTCAATTAATCATTAATTGTCATGTGGCTCATCTACTTCTATTGACTTATGAGTATGTTGTATTTCTAAATTTTGATAGTAGTCTTGTACCCATCTACTTGTTATTGAGCTAAGATATTTGATTTTTTTTTTAAGTTTCCTATGAATGAGTGTAAAATTATGAACAACTTGTGTACTATTTGTTCTATTCGTTGGGTACCCAATGGGTATGGGTACCCGTCGGGTATGGGTATGGGTAAAGTTTTATACCCATAGGTACGGGTATGGGTAGAATTTTGTATCCACTGACTAGACGGGTATGGGTATGTTATTGCTCTACCCCGTCCATACCCTACTCATTGCGTGATTTAATTGCCATGTATTTAGCTATTGAGCTTCAAAGTTTATGTTTTTATGTGATCGCAGCATCAAAAAGAAAGTCTGAATTTTCCACGGAAGCCGCCATCCTTAGCTGAAATGTTGTCAACCCGTGGCAGTAGTATTTTCTTTTCGTCGGAAATACCCTGGGGCCTTCTACTTTGTTATACGTGACGATGCTTGGATTTTCACAATGATAACACAAACGGTTGAGACCCTAGAAATAGTTAGGTACAATGGTATATAAAAAGGACCATATTGCTAGCATGTTAGGTGAAGTGTGTCACTAGACTAGGCCGTAGGCTATCCACGAGCGCACTATACCGGTACCGGACGCTAGCAGCTAGCAAGCTACAAGAAACATTTTCACGTGGATATATCCTCCTATCCTCCGGTCCAGCATCGCTCGATCTAGAGGAGCACTGTGCGTGATGCCGGCGAGTGGCGGAGCACGCACATACGCGTCCCGGCCGTAGAACGGCAAACATACACATCAGCAGTGTCCCCCGCATTTCCGGAAGCGGCGCGGCATGGCGTTAGGGCGCCGCGAGATTCGACCGATCCTTGACATATATGGCGTCCCGTCTCCTTGTGTCGTTCTTTTGACAGTACATGTCACGGTTTGGTGGAGGAACTCATCGGCTGGAGATCGGATGTTGTCGTCGATCATGTGATCGGTGCCGAGCGGCTGCCGCTCCTGTCTAGACCTATATGGTCATGCCCTCTACGTGGTGTAGGACATGAGTGAGCATGGGCCACATGCGAGACACATTAGTGAAAGTTGGCGCACTGCACAGAAGGACAACAGCTGGATCTCGTAGGGAAATGAAAGCTGAAGATGAGATGACAGTGATGCCACTGGCCGTTCAACGTACTACTCTTAGCACATGTATACTGATCATCTATAGTTTTTGAGGGCGCCATCGGGATTCACAGGTTACAAGGAGTCTAAACTGACGGCTTCGTAGTTCATTCGTACCTTTCATTCACTGTCGATCCCTGGCTTTCATTTTAAGAATACTATCAATGTGGAGCTTGACAGATAGTGCCATGCATGTGACCATTGATGACTGTACAATTGAGCGCTTCGTCAAAGCAAGTCGACGAAAAATGGAACGAGGGGAGACACTCATTTCTTGTTTGGCAGCAGGTACGACCGGTACGCACGGCTCAGTTTTATCGGCACGTTTCTTCTTGCCGTGCTAGTTATGGCTGATCCGGTGACCGGTGATGCATGTTAGGGTCGGCCGGAGCTAGCTTGATCGCCAGTAGCTTGCTGGACATGGCATGTCGAGGCCTCCTATTCCATGCAGGCGCACATGGCATGCCTCGGACCAAATCAAGTACTAGTTGTACGTGTAGGACGCCGATCAGTCGATCGAGAGAGGATACATTAAGCGTCCGATTTATCACAACAGTGCGATGCAGTGCCTCTGTTGGGTCACTGCAGGCGATTGTGCAGCGCGTGGCATGCTGGCTCAACTTAACGGATGCATGCATGCATGCATAACCTCTAGGAAGAGCAACGCTAGGTCCAGTAGCGAAAATTGACAGGCTTTGTTATCTGAGAAAAATATGACAGACATTGCTAGCTTGTGTAGTATAATCGGATCACTTGGATTATAGTAGCAGTGTATACGTATATGCCTTTCAGTTAATGAATGGTATATCTGTAAATAGACCGCAGCGGTGATATTGTGCTCATCGACGTAAGCCGTACTCGTGACCGTACAGAAAGGCACGCACGACGGGCCGCGAGGCTCCACCGAGCTAGCTGAACTGCACCCACAGGCGCTTCTACCAGCCACTTTTTCCACAACAGGTCACAGAGGACCAATTTGCCGCGACTTTCATGACCACAGACTGTGCTAGGTGGTCCCGACTGGGCCCCTATCTCCTCTCCCGTCGGCGTCGGTACACCAACACCTCCCACAGAATACTCCTTGCTAATAGCGGGCCTAAACGTCAGTGAAACGTGAAAATAAAACAAAGGCAAAAACGATAAAGGGGGGTAATCCAGTGAGACAGCGACACAATTACCGACCTACAGCAGCCTACTCCTATGTAGGTGCATAGGTTGCATTGTCTGGGCTTGCCGGGCGTCAGTCACGGGCGCACAGAAGGTGGCCGAAAACGGCGAGTTGGATCTATGGACGATGGTGCTCTGTCCATGATGCGGTACACGTGGTGGGCTTGTTTGGAGAACCTGACATGGCATGTAGGCACTCTGTGTGACCGAGACCGAGATGCGCGGGTTCCGAGGCAATCATGCGCGCAAGATGTCGTCGATGGTGAGTCAGATACAGTGCTCGAATGGATCCAAGTGGTACAGCAGTGCTCGGTCCTTGCCGTAATACTGTGTTACTTGTACGTAGTTTACCCATCTTGCATGTGCATGCATGCAGAAAGCGAATAGCGTCGGTCAGAAAGGGATTAGAGCAAGCAAGCCTCGCCAGAGATGACGAGAAAGGTGGCCTGGGAACCCGACAGGAGTGAACGGGGTGCGTGTTATCCAGCTGTTGAGCCATGCACGTCCATGCCGGCCGGAGCCCCCTCGGCCCTTCCAATGCATTGCTCCGGGTCCGGCACGGCACGTACGTGTTGTCCCGAAGGCTCCCGCCCATAGCACCTAAGCGGAGCTCGTACGGCGAGCGCCACTTGCCGTGCAAGTTGCACTATTCTAGTGCATGCTTTGTTGGGACGAACAGTGAGGACTGTACCAAGTGGCGCCGTACGGAAAGATATGATCATCCAACTTTCAGAGTCAGAGTCAAGTAGGAGCGCAAAAGAAAAAAGTGTCAAGTAGGAGCGCTATTGTGCATGCCGATAAAGAACATGATCCTAAAAATGAGCTGGTCAGCTGGAGTTAATTGCGAAAAACCACCACATTTGAGGCATCGTTTGCGGAAAAGCACCAGGTCACTATTTTTTTGCAAAAATCACGCGGATTCAGTAAACATTTTGCAAATAGCACTGATCGGGTGATTTGGCACGTTTGATCACTTTCTGACAAGTGGGGCCAGATTGTAAGGAGCTGACTTAGCAAAAAAATTACACACACACCCCTGGATCTGAAAAAGAAAAGCAATCGACCCTCCGCGTGCGCGCAGGCGGACCTCGCGGCCTGGAGTTCGTCCCCGACCTCGCCAAGGCCGCCCCTGCGCCATCTGGGCCGGAGTCGCCTGGGTGTGCGCACGGGGGACTGGCAGGTTGCGTCCCCATTTGCTCGCCTTGAGGTCACGTGGCCGGCGCCGGCAAGGGAAGACAACCACGGTGGCCAAGGCGACCAGGAGCGAGAGATTGCAACGCGCGCCGGGGGCTCGGGCCTGGCCCGTGCGCCGCCGTGAGGTTGGCCAACGCGCGGTGGGGTGTGCACACACGAACAGGAGTACGCTGGCGAGCGCGATGGCCAGTGGCGAGCAGCGGTACGGGGAGCAGGAGGTAGCAGTCAGCAGCAGGCAAGCGCAGCGGAGGAGCGGCCGGGTGCAGGCGGTATGCGGGCGGCAGCGGCAGGCAAGGTAGGAGCAGGCGCGAAGGCGCGTGCAGTAGCGGGCACCGTCGTGGTGGCCGGCCTTGCTTGAAGCTGACACCTGAAGGTTGCTCGGCCATGGCCTCGGCCTGCTCCCGTGCATGCACAGGAGGCGGGAGGCGGCCCTGCTTGGAGCCCAACGACGGCCGTGATTGGAGCCAAGGTGGTCCGACCGACTGAAGAAGGAGATCGGCCTTGGCAGCGCGTCAGCGCCATGGTTGCCGCCCCCACTGGCTCCCGTTGTCGTCGTCGGTTGCCTCCTCTTGATTGGATCGGGCGCAGGGGGTTGATTGCTTTTTAGTTTTAGATCCAAGGGTGTGTGTAAATTTTTTGTTAAGTCATCTTCTTACAATCCGGACCCACTTGTCAGAAAGTGATCAAACGGGCCAAATCACCTGATCAGTGCTATTTGCAAAATATTTACCGAATCCGCGGTGATTTTTGCAAAAAATTAGTGACCTGATGGTTTTCCGCAAAGGATGCCCTAAATGTAGTTGTTTTTTGCATTAACTCGGTCAGCTGCACGTCGGTCGATCTCCGGGAACGACGGCACAGTCTCATTGATCCATCTGCATGGGTCGCCGAAGGTACAGAAATCAGCGACCAACCGAGCACCGCCGCGCGCGACATATTTAGGAGTCCGTGTATCGTACGCGCGCGCGTACAGATTGATACCATGCACCACGAAAATATCCAACCCATCAAGTTCAGTTTCTTGTCTTGACTGTAACATGGTTTGCTTAGGTCCATTAGTCAGACTAATGATCATCACTACACCAGACCGACCGATCCATCAAGCTCCTCTCCGTCGCACGCATGCATGATCATCACGTACCACTTCCCAACTGCTCTGGCTGTTGCTTCCATCGGTGGCAGCTCGCTGTTGTCTCCGGAAACCGACTTTGCATGTACACACTCAATTAATTGACTCTTTCCAGCCTCTCTGGGGCATTATTTTATGGACGCTGCTACGTGTCCGCCGGCCGATGTTTAGATATTATCCTCGCCTCGACGACGGTTGGATGCCCGAACTAATAGCCGCCTGATCTAGTGTTCGCGCCCTGCATGCCTACTTGTTATTTCTTAACACAAACGCTCTGTTGCAGAAACAATACACTATTGCCCCCGGCCCCGACAGAGCTGCGCCCTGCGCCACCAACCCACCCATCAGATCTCACATCATTGAGTGACCGTGGGTAGTCCTTCCCATTGCAACAGAGGTAATGTTGCAGATTTTTTTGAAACAAAGATTGAGTTGCAAAAACTTTTGTAACAGAGGTCATATTGTAAAAAAGTTTGCAACAACATACCTGTTGCATTATTTTTTGCAACAAGATCTATGTTTCAGAAAAAGCATTTGCAGCTCGCAGTCGTGTCAGTCACAGTTTCTTTTTTTTGCAACAAAGGTCTTATTGCAGATTTTTTTGTAACATCGGTCTTGTTGCAAAAAAATTCTGCAACAAAGGTCTTGTTGCACATTTGTTTTTTGCAACAGAACTGATGTTGCAGAAGTGGATGGCGGCCTTGCCGTCGTCAGTGCCGAGCAGAGATCGTCTTCTTCATTACCCGGTAGCAGCAAGAGCGGGCCACGAGCTCCGCCAGATGGTGGTGAGGGAGGATTGACGCCGCCCGTCCTTGCCTTCACGCCACCGCCGGCGAGCACCAGACCTCCGACCAGGTTGCCTTACTACCATCTCTTCTTTCTGTTTTTTTCCGTCTGCCCGCCTATTGTCGTGGGAGCGCCGCGCCTCGCCTTCATCGCGGGTCCTCAGCCGTCAAACCTCGCCGAGCGAAGCCCCTGCCGCTCCCGGATGTCCCTGCCTCTTGCCCGCTCGCCATCCTTGCTGGATCCGGCGAGATCCGGCTGGAAATCCTCGCCGGCGTCGCCCTCCCAGCCGCACGAGTCTCCGCCGGCCACGAGACAAATCATGAGTTGCAGAAACGTGGACACGAAAAGGTTGATCTCGATCGTCTGATCAAGAGTCAATCTAACATACACAAAAGCGGCGGACGCTCGCACGCGATTGGCCGGTCGGAGGTAAGCTTTTCCCTTATTTTACCCTCATTTTAATTTTCATCCCATGGCGCAGCTGTCCGTTCGCACTAGCGTGTCTTTAAGTATACGTATACTCGTCCAAGTTGTATCTTGCGCAATGCGCGTAGTAGTACGCAGCATGGCTGGCGAAGATATTCTGAGATAATAATTTGAGCCATTATTAGTAATGATAATGCAAAGTTGTGCATCCGTACCGCTAGTCTACTTACTCCTACAACACATAAACAAATGGAATTAGCATCACATGAGCCAGCCAGCTAGCTTGCCGCGTTCGTCTGTTGGTTGGAGTTATATTTTGGCACGACCGAGTCCGTCCGCTCTGCACGCATGATGCTCGACTCCGCTCTCTTGTAGTCTTGTAGACAGTGTTCTAGTCGATAATCCACTAAAAAAAAGCAAGGTCACGCAAGGCAGAGATGCTGGCAGCTCAGCCAAGCTACGCTACGTACGGGGGACCAGTACGTACCTACCAACGGCACCTGCCTAGTTTATGCCAAAACTATCCCATCGCCCCGTGGTGCCCCGTACCGTGCCATACGGATTAGACTTACGTGCGTTCATTTGTGCTTCCGCATATGTGGTTTGATTTGATTGAAACAAAATAAATTTTGAGTTCATCTTATTAAAATCAGGAGATAATTAGATTAGAAAAAAAAACCTAGAATGAAATAGGAGCACGGATGAAAACATGAGGAGGAAGCAGTCAAGCCGAATCCGTACCATATAGTCTGGAATCACCGGCATCGTCGCAGAGATGGGAATCTTGCTTTAATTTTCCGTTATAGTGGACTCCGTCCTGTGCCGCAATAATACTGTCCAGCCCACCATATTTTAGTCCTCTTTATTCTTGCCAATGTTTGTGTTTTTGTGTGTTTTGGCAGAGTGTACAGCACTCTGCTTGATGTCAGTCTCCACCACTGGTCCGTACAATGATGCTTTGCTCAACAACAACAATGATATATTATTATATGTGATTAACTTTGTTGGAACAGGCATAGTATTGTACTTAGCATTCGCATGGAAGTGGATTTTTGTAGCCACCATATAGTTAAGAATCCAGTCCGATCTATGTTGCACAATCATGGACGGAGGTAATATATTTTTTGGTCTGAGCGATGACAACACTGTCATAGTGTGGTGTACGCAGCATTCACATGGAAGTGGATTTTGTCGCCAACATCTCTACTCCTAATGTCTCGGTTGGTAGGCCGCGTTTCGGGTTTTATTTTCGTCCCACCTCACCCGGTCTTTTTTGGTACTTCTTTGGTACTTACTCCCACCTCCCGCTCAGTCGAGACGGTTTATTTTCGTACTCCCTCCCACCTTCCAGGTAGTTCCCTCCACGCAAAAAAAATCGAACCAACCAATCTCTACTCCTAATGGAGCAGTTGGTAGTCTTCGCCGGTCAATTTTCGTCCCACCACTTTCATCCGGGTTTTTTTCGTAGGTTAACTGTCGTAGATTTTTTTCGTCGCCTCCCCCACTTCATCGGTTTATTTTCACTTCACCCTCTCACACAACGGAAAAAACTGAACGGATCAGAACTTTCCATACTGACGCAAATTATTTAGTAATGCCTTTATGTAAAAGAATCAATCACAATCAATCTCTAAAGATCAAATCTAAATTAATTAATCTTCATAACGTTTGTTTCCTTTCGAATCACGGCCATAACTTTTCTTCCTTGTTTGGGCAGAAACTGTTTGGTAGCAGAGATTAGGAAGCTTCCTATGAGTGTAGTAATAGGAAGTATTCTTTTTCTTGACGATTCATTTCCATGCATGATGATAGTAAATTATGCCAACATTCATCACTATTTATCAATGTCATCAGTCGTATCCATTTCTACCAGTTTTAAGGGAATCTGCTCGCTATGTCTTTTTTAAGGGGATCCGCTCGCTAAGTCGTCATCGCATGTTATTTTCACAAACAATCTCTACTCCTAATGGAGCAGTTGGTAGCCTCGTGCGGTTTATTTTTGTCCTCCTCCCATCTCCCCTGGTTTTTTTTCATCCTCTCTCCCACCTCCCAATTTCGTTGGTTTTTTTGTCGGTTTTTACTCGCCCCCTCCCACCTCCCAATTTCGTCCGGTTTTTATTCGTCCCACCTCCCACCACCCCCTCGTACTGGTTCTTTTTCTCTCCACTCTTTCCTTGCAAAACAATAATTTCCTAATATACAAAAGATCATGAATCTATCTTTCCTTACCCGAACCAATCGCGCCCTACATCAGTGCATTTCTTTATTAAGAAAACTAACACGTAAATCTTAACGTATTGCAAACAAATCCCGTTATGGACCTAATTAATTTATTATGGAATCTATACGTGGTCACATTGGTTCCTTTTCTCTCCACTCTTTCCTTGCAAACCACTAATTTCCTAACATACAAAAGATCACGAATCTATCTTTCCTTATCCGAATCAATCGATCCCTACATCAGTGCATTTCTTTATTAAGAAAACTAACACGTAAATCTTAACGCATCGTAAAGAAATCCCGTTATAGACCTAATTAATTTATTATGGAATCTGTACGTGGTCGCATCTCTCCCCCCGTGAAAAAATCGCATCCATCTCCCGCTAAAAAGGAAAAGAGAACATGAACGATCAATCCCACACCCTACATCTCAGTAACAAAAAATCGCCCCCGCCTCTGCTACTGCGCCTCGCCGTGTGCCCGGCTCGACCCATGCCTTGCCTGCATGGCTGAACGCCGCCGTCTCCACCACCACGTACAAGAAAACGGTGGGCAGAACCATCCATTCAAATCGCACACCCCCACCCTCCTCCGCAATCCCTAGCCCCACATCACCCTATCGCTTTCTCGCCTCTCTTTCCCCTCGATGTAGATGGTGCCGAGCGGCGGCCTCGAGCACCGGCAGTGCCGCCCTCTCTATCTTTGCTGCGTCGAGAGATGGGCCGAGGCTATCGTCGGTTCGCCGCCCACGATTGGGCCGCCTTCGGTTGTCGCGCACCACCGGCTCCACCTAACGTGCCCGACCCTCTCCGCTTTCGACCTTCCGGTGACCACATCCCTCCGCGCCTCCATCCATCATCCACAAGGCCACTCCCTGCACCCACCCTCCTAAATTCTCCATACCGGCGGACAATCACCGAAGATCCAAGTTGGCCGATATCAATTTTCTTACATGCTTTCTTTATCAGTTGGTGATGAGAATGGGTTCCAATTTCTCTTTCTGACTGTGGATTCGCAGGCAAGAAGCGCTTCTACATGCATCCTCCTGTCGGTCCCTAAAGTACCAAGGTAAATGGTTGATGTTGCGTTTGTCTAGGATGATATATGTTGGCTCTGTTCCGGTTCATCCGAGCAGTTTGGTGACTAATTTACTGATAATTTAATTATATTAATTAAATGAGTCGGGTGTATCGTCGTGCATTTATCTTGCCAGTAATGTTCTGTGATGCTCTGATGCACTTTGGGAATTGGTTATCTTGTCTTCAGTGCAGAACATTTGTTTATTAATGCATGAGAAGAATCCTTGTTACTACCTTGAACCTGTTTTATAATCCATATTGTTATGCACTAGCGCGTGTGCGTGTGAAATAGATGGATTATGATCCCGTACCCAATAAGATGGATATGTGTGTGTTAGAGAGAGAGAGAGAGGGAGAGGGGGAGAGAGAGTGAGGAGGAGGGAGGGAGAGAGTGTGTGTGAGAATTTGATGGTAAAAAGGTCGTCAATGTCACTTGATATGTATGAGAATATTAAATGTAATATTAACATAATTGATATTGAACTCTTAAAGTTAATGTGTTCCCGTTGCAACGCACGGGTGTTCTTCTAGTGTAGTTAAGAATTCAGTCCGATCAGTCTTGGACAATCTCTCACTATGTTATAGGCCATGTTTGGATACTCTAACTTAGTTAGAGGTTAGAGTTAGATTCTAACCCTGAAGTAATCCTAAACTAACTCTAATGAAAGAGGTGTTTGGATGGCAGGGTTAGATTGACAATAAATGCTCTTTCTCAATCAATTGTCCAAGAGCTGCGCTGTCCGAGGCAGACGGGGACGAGCCCGGCAAGCAGCCGCGTTGGCCTCTGATACGTCTCTAACGTATCTATAATTTATGAAGCATTCATGCTATTTTATTATCTGTTTTGAATGCTTACGGACTTTATTATGCACTTTTATATTACTTTTGGGACTAACCTATTAACCGGAGGCCCAACCCATATTGTTGTTTTATTGTCTGTTTTAGTATTTCGAAGAAAAAAAATATCAAACAGAGTCCAAACGGAATGAAACCTTCGGCAGCGTGATTTTTGAAAAGATTATGATCCAGGAGACTTGGAGTGCAAGCCAGGGGGGGTCATCGAGGAAGCCACGAGACAGGGGGCGCGCCCTACCTTCTCGTGGGCCCCTCAAGGCTCCCCCGACCGACTTCTTTCGCCTATATAAGCCTACGTACCCTAAAATCGAATATCAAGATAGATCGGGAGTTCCGCCGCCGCAAGCCTCTGTAGCCACCAGAAACCTCTCAGGAGCCCTTCCGGGCACCCTGCCAGAGGGGGGATCCTTCACCGGTGGCCATCTTCATCATCCCGACGCTATCCATGACGAGGAGGGAGTAGTTCACCCTCGGGGCTGAGGGTATGTACCAGTAGCTATGTGTTTGATCTCTCTCTCTCTTGTGTTCTCTCTTGTGTTCCCACTATGGCACGATCTTGATGTATCCCGAGCTTTGCTATTGTAGTTGGATCTTATGATGTTTCTCCCCCTCTACTCTCTTGTGATGAATTGTGT
Organism: Triticum aestivum; assembly: GCF_018294505.1. Taxonomy (NCBI): domain Eukaryota; kingdom Viridiplantae; phylum Streptophyta; class Magnoliopsida; order Poales; family Poaceae; genus Triticum; species Triticum aestivum. The sequence continues at coordinate 642,251,803 of NC_057813.1, forward strand.
TTTTCTCTTGAAGTTATCTTATTGGATTGAGTCTTTAATGATTTGAGAACACTTGATGTATGTCTTGCAGCGATTATCTGTGGTGACAATGGGATATCATGTGCCACTTGATGTATATTTTGGTGACCAACTTTTGGGTTCCGCCCATGAACCTATGCATAGGGGTTGGCACACGTTTTCGTCTTGACTCTCCGGTAGAAACTTTGGGGCACTCTTTGAAGTACTTTGTGTTGGTTGAATAGATGAATCTGAGATTGTGTGATGCATATCGTATAATCATGCCCACGGATACTTGAGGTGACAATGGAGTATCAAGGTGACATTAGGGTTTTGGTTGATTTATGTCTTAAGGTATTATTCTAGTACGAACTCTTGAATAGATTGATCCGAAAGAATAACTTTGAGGTGGTTTCGTACCCTACCATAATCTCTTTGTTTGTTCTCCGCTATTAGTTGCTTTGAAGTGACTCTTTGTTGCATGTTGAGGGATTGTTATATGATCTATCTATGTTATTATTGTTGAGAGAACTTGCACTAGTGAAAGTATGAACCTTAGGCCTTGTTTTCTACCATTGCAATACCGTTTACGCTCACTTTTACCACTTGCTACCTTGCTGTTTTTATAATTTCAGATTACAAATACCTTTATCTACCATCCATATTGCACTTGTATCACCATCTCTTTGCCGAACTAGTGCACCTATACAATTTACCATTGTATTGGGTGTGTTGGGGACACAAGAGACTCTTAGTTATTTGGTCGCAGGGTTGTTTGAGAGAGACCATCTTCATCCTACGCCTCCTACGGATTGATAAACCTTAGGTCATCCACTTGAGGGAAATTTGCTACTGTCCTACAAACCTGTGCACTTGCAGGCCCAACAACGTCTACAAGAAGAAGGTTGTATAGTAGACATCAAGATCTTTTCTGGCGCCATTGCCGGGGAGGCTAGGTAAACGACACTCACATCCCGTCAATCAAGCTCTTTTCTGGCGCCGTTGCTAGGGAGGTGAGAGCTTGAAGGTATATCTTTAGATCTTGCAATTGAATCTTTTTGTTTCTTGTTTTATCACTAGTCTAATCTATAAAAGAAAACTATAAAAAAATGGAATTGAGTTTGTCTCATACGCTTCATCTTTTTAATATCTTTCGTGAGAATGATGGTAAGGAAAATTGTGCTCAAGTGCTAGAAGAAGAAATCTATAAAATGTTTGTCACTAAATCTTTGAATGATGAGCATGATTGCAATGTTGTTAGTATGAATTCCTTGAATACCCATGATGCTAATGATATGCAAAGCCACAAGCTTGGGGATGCTATGTTTGATGAATATGATATTTTTTGTCCCCCAAGTTTTGATGAGAATATTTATTGTGATGAAAGCATGCCTCCTATTCATGATGATTATATTGATGAAAGTGGGTTTGGAAGAGTGTCAACTTTAGGTAGTATTGATCCCACTATTTTGGAGGATGTTGAATCTTATTGTGATGAACATGAAAGTGGATTTGGAAGAGTGTCAACTTTATTTAGTGATGAATCCACTATTTTGGAAGAGGTTCTAATTGATTATGAGAACAAAGTTGCTATCTATTATGATTATTGTGATGACTTGTATGATATTAAGAATAATGATAACCATGAAACTTGTCATCATGATTTTAGTTTTCAATTGGATTATGCCTCACATGATAATTATTTTGTTGAGTTTGCTCCCACTACTATTGATGAGAATAAATTTGCTTATGTGGAGAGTAGTAAATTTTATATGGTTGTAGATCATGAAAAGAATGCTTAGGTGCTGGTTATATTGTTGAATTCATTCATGATGCTACTGAAAATTATTATGAGAGAGGAACATATGCTTGTAGGAATTGCAATAATATCAAGTTTCCTCTCTATGTGTTGAAATTTCTGAAGTTATGCTTGTTTTGCCTTCCTATGCTAATTGATTATTGTTCCCATAAGTTGTTTGCTCACAAAATCCCTATGCATAGGAAGTGGGTTAGACTTAAATGTGCTAGTCATATTCTTAATGATGCTCTCTTTATGTTTCAATTCGTATCTTTTGTGTGAGCATCATTGAAATCATCATGCCTAGCTAGAAAGGCATTAAAGAAAAGCGCTTGTTGGGAGACAACCCAATATTTATCCTTACTGTTTTTGTGTGTCCACATTATTATGCTACTGTAGTAATCATGTTTTATAGCTTTTGTTTCAATAAAGTGGCAAGTAGAGCCTTTGGGAAGACTTGGGTGAAGTCTTTATGATCATGCTGTAAAAAACAGAAACTTTAGCGCTCACGAGAATAGCTGCCATTTTTTACAGAAGAGTGCTTTTAGGTTGATTCATTTTGCAGATGATTAATAGACAAATTCCTCAGGTCCACCAATTTATTTCATAATTGTTTGGGTTCCATAAGTATACGTTTGATACAGATTACTACAGACTGTTCTGTTTTTGACAGATTCTGTTTTCATTGTGTTGTTTGCTTATTTTGATGAATCTATGGCTAGTATGTAAGGGTATGAACCATAGAGAAGTTATAATACAGTAGATATTACACCAATGTGAATTTAGAATGAGTTCATTACAGTACCTAAGTGGTGATTTATTTTCTTATACTAACGGAGCTTACGAGTTTTGTGTTGCGTTTTGTGTGGTTGAAGTTTTCAAGTTTTGGGCAAGGATTCGGTGCACTATTGAATAAGGAGTGGCAGGAGCCTACGCTTGGGGATGCCCATGGCACCCCAAGGTAATATTCAAGGACAACCAAGCAACTAAGCTTGGGGATGCCCCAGATGGCATCCCCTCTTTCGTGTTCGTTCATCGGTAACTTTACTTAGAACTATATTTTTATTCGCCACATGATACGTGTTTTGCTTGGAGCGTCAATTTCTTTTGTTAGTATTTGCTTGCTGTTATTTAGAATAATGTTTTGCATCTATATTTTCAATAAAAATGTCAAGGATAGCCTTTACCATGCTTATTTTGCTAGTATACATGTTGCTATTTCAAAACAGAAAGTTTACCACTGTTGCAAAAATTCCCTAGAAAAGTAAGAGAGTGATATAATGTTGAATCTTTTTGCATAATGAGATATGATAAATCTTCTACAGCATAGTATTTTTCTTATAACTTTTCGAGTTAGGGAAGTATGATGAATCTTGCATTCTTTCCAGACTATACTGTTTTGGCAGATTGCTGTTATGTTTGCATTGTTTGCATATGTTTGCTTGTTTAATGATTCTATTTGAGGATAGGGGTATTAAATATGCAGAGACATTTAGTATTCAATGTTGAATAATAATCTTAGTGATTTGTTAAAGTAGAAAATGATAAGGTTTTGCATTGTTTTATACTAACTTATCTCACGAGTTCTTGTTGAGTTTTGTGTGGATGAAGTTTTTGAGATTTAGGAAACCGGGATATAAAAGGAATTAAGGAGACACAAATGATCAACCTTGGGGATGCCCAAGGCACCCAAAGATAATATTTCAAGAAGTCTCAATCATCTAAGCTTGGGGATGCCCCGGTAGGCATCCCACCTTTCTTCTTCAACAACTATCGGTTAGTATCGGTTGAACCTAAGTTTTTGCTTCTTCACATGAGTTGTCCTATCCTTGCAAAGTAATTTTATTTTGTTTTGCTTGCTGTTTGAATACAATACCAAGATCTGAAATTCTTTATTGAGAGAGAGTCTTCATATAGTTACATAATTATTTAACTACTCATTGATCTTCACTTATATCTTTTGGAGTAGTTTGTCATTTACTCGTGTGCTTCACTTATATCCTATGAGTAAATGGTTGAATGAGTTGAATGTCATAAATCTGAAATTATATATGTTTCATATGCTTACCCCATGGGGAGTCATGACTTCACATATAAGAAGTATAGGTTGTAAATTTATTGACGGTTAGCAAGCATTGTATTGGTCATTTGAACAATTCATGAAAGAATATTGAAGGAAAAGAGATTTCACATATAAATATATTATCATAGACATCTTTTATAATTGTGAGCACTCATTAAGTATGACATGCTAAAAGAGTTGATGTTGGACAAGGAAGACAATGTAATGGATTATGTTTTCTCACATCTCAGTTAAAGTATATTGTTATGGATCATTCAAACATGTTGAGCTTGCATTTCCCCCTCATGCTAGACAAAATTCCTAGCACCAAGAAGAGATACTACTTGTGCTTCCAAATATCTTTAAACCCAGTTTTTGCCATGAGAGTCCACCATAGCTACCTATGGATTGAGTAACATCCTTCAAGTAAGTTGTCATCGGTGCAAGCAATAAAAATTGCTCTCTAAATATGCATAACTTATTAGTGCGGAGAAAATAAGCCTTGTACGATCTTGTTATGGAAGCAATAAAAGCGACGGACTGCATAATAAAGGTCCATATACAAGGGGCAATATAAAGTGACGTTCTTTCGCATTAAGATTTTGTGTATCCAACCCTAAAAGCGCATGACAACCTCTGCTTCCCTCTGTGAAGGGCCTATCTTTTACTTTATGTCTTTTACTTTATGCAAGAGTCAAGGTGATCTTCACCTTTCCCTTTTTCATTTTATCCTTTGGCAAGCACTTTGTGTTAGGGTGATCCTAATATATATACCCAATTGGATGTACGTTAGCATGAACTATTATTGTTGACATCACCCAAAGGTGAATATGTTGGAGGCAACATTATAAGCCCCTATCTTTCTCTGTGTCTGATTAAAACTTCATAACCACAACTATTGCGTGAGTGTTAGCAATTGTAGAAGACTATATGATAGTTGAGTATGTGAAGTTTGCTAAATCAAAGCTCTGACATAGACTCTTCCTGAAAATAAGATGAATTGAAATTGTTTGATGACTAAGAATGAAGTTTTCTAGTTTTCAAGAAAGTTTATGGTCTATGCTTTAACATGTGAATAGCTGAAGGAAATATGCCCTAGAGGCAATAATAAAGTTATTATTTATTTCCTCATATCATGATAAATGTTTATTATTCATGCTAGAATTGTATTAGCCGGAAACATGATACATGTGTGAATACATAGACAAACTGAGTGTCACTAGTATGCCTCTACTTGACTAGCTCGTTTATCAAAGATGGTTATGTTTCCTAGCCATGGACAAACGAGTTGTCATTTGATTAATGGGATCACATCATTGAGTGAATGATGTGATTGACTTGACCCATTCTGTTAGCTTAGCACTTGATCGTTTAGTATATTGTTATTGCTTTCTTCATGACTTATACATGTTCATACAACTATGAGATTATGCAACTCCCGTTTACCGGAGGAACACTTTGTGTGCTACCAAACGTCACAATGTAACTGGGTGATTATAAAGGAGCTCTACAGGTGTCTCCGAAGGTACATGTTGGGTTGGCGTATTTCGAGATTAGGATTTGTCACTCCGATTGTCGGAGAGGTATCTCTGGGGCCCTCTCGGTAATGCACATCACTATAAGCCTTGCAAGCAATGTAGCTAATAAGTTAGTTACAGAATGATGCATTACGTAATGAGTAAAGAGACTTTCTGGTAACGAGATTGAACTAGGTATTGAGATACCAACGATCAAATCTCGAGCAAGTAACATACCGATGACAAAGGAAACAATGTATGTTGTTATGCGGTTTGACCGATAAAGATCTTCGTAGAATATGTAGGAGCCAATATGAGCATCCAGGTTCCGCTATTGATTATAGACCGGAAACAGTTCTCGGTCATGTCTACATTGTTCTCGAACCCGTAGGGTCCGCACGGTTCTTGCTGCGTAGGTAAGAACGGTTCTTGCTCAGCCCATAGCAGCCATGTAAAATTTGCAAGAACAAAGTAGAGGACGTCTAACTTGTTTTTGCAGGGCATGTTGTGATGTTATATTGTCAAGACATGATGCTATATTTTATTGTATGAGATGATCATGTTTTGTAACCGAGTTATCGGCAACTGGCAGGAGCCATATGGTTGTCGCTTTATTGTATGAAATGCAAGCGCCCTGTAATTGCTTTACTTTATCACTAAGCGGTAGCGATAGTCATTGAAGCAATAGATGGCGAAACGACAATGATGCTACGATGGAGATCAAGGTGTCGGGCCGGTGACGAAGGTGATCACGACGGTGCTTCGGAGATGGAGATCACAAGCACAAGATGATGATTGCCATATCATATCACTTATATTGATTGCATGTGATGTTTATCCTTTATGCATCTTATCTTGCTTTGATTGACGGTAGCAATTTAAGATGATCTCTCACTAATAATCAAGAAGTGTTCTCCCTGAGTATGCATCATTGCGAAAGTTCTTCGTGCTGAGACACCACATGATGATCGGGTGTGACAGGCTCTACATTCAAATACAACGGGTGCAAAACAGTTGCGCACGTGGAATACTCAGGTTAAACTTGACGAGCCTAGCATATACAGATATGGCCTCAGAACACGGAGACTGAAAGGTCGAACGTGAATCATATAGTAGATATGATCAACATAGCGATGTTCACCATTGAAAACTACTCCATCTCACGTGATGATCGGACATGGTTTAGCTGATTTGGATCACGTGATCACTTAGATGACTAGAGAGATGTCTGTCTAAGTGGGAGTTCTTTAGTAATATGATTAATTGAACTTAAATTTATCATGAACTTAGTACCTGATAGTATTTTGCATGTTTATGTTTGTTGTAGATAGATGGCTTGTGCTGTTGTTCCGTTGAATTTTAATGCGTTCCTTGAGAAAGCTAAGTTGAAAGATGATGGTAGCAATTACACGGACTGGGTCCGTAACTTGAGGATTATCCTCATTGCTGCACAGAAGAACTACGTCCTGGAAGCACCGCTGGGTGCCAGGCCTGCTGCAGATGCAATTGCAGACGTTGTGAATGTTTGGCAGAGCAAAGCTGATGACTACTCGATAGTTCAGTGTGCCATGCTTTACGGCTTAGAACCGGGACTTCAACGACGTTTTGAACGTCATGGAGCATATGAGATGTTCCAGGAGTTGAAGTTAATATTTCAAGCATATGCCCGAATTGAGAGATATGAAGTCTCCAATAAATTCTACAGCTGCAAGATGGAGGAGAATAGTTCTGTCAGTGAGCATATACTCAGAATGTCTGGGTATAACAATCACTTGATTCAACTGAGAGTTAATCTTCCAGATGATTGCGTCATTGACAGAATTCTCCAATCACTGCCACCAAGCTACAAGAGCTTTATGATGAACTATAATATGCAAGGGATGAACAAGACTATTCCCGAGCTCTTCGCAATGCTAAAAGCTGCAAGGTAGAAATCAAGAAGGAGCATCAAGTGTTGATGGTCAATAAGACCACTAGTTTCAAGAAAAAGGGTAAAGGGAAAAAGAAGGGGAACTTCAAGAAGAACAGCAAACAAGTTGCTGCTCAAGAGAAGAAACCCAAATCTGGACCTAAGCCTGAAACTGAGTGCTTCTACTGCAAGCAAACTGGTCACTGGAAGCGGAACTGCCCCAAGTATTTGGTGGATAAGAAGGATGGCAAGGTGAACAAAGGTATATGTGATATACATGTTATTGATGTGTACCTTACTAATGCTCGCAGTAGCACCTGGGTATTTGATACTGGTTCTGTTGCTAATATTTGCAACCCGAAACAGGGACTATGGATTAAGTGAAGATTGGCTAAGGACAAGGTGACGATGCGCGTGGGAAATGGTTCCAAAGTCGATGTGATCGCGGTCGTCACGCTACCTCTACATCTACCTTCGGGATTAGTTTTAGACCTGAATAATTGTTATTTGGTGCCAGCGTTGAGCATGAACATTATATCTGGATCTTGTTTGATGTGAGACGGTTATTCATTTAAATCAGAGAATAATGGTTGTTCTATTTATATGAGTAACATCTTTTATGGTCATGCACCCTTGAAGAGTGGTCTATTTTTATTAAATCTTGATAGTAGTGATACACATATTCATAATATTGAAGCCAAAAGATGCAGAGTTGATAATGATAGTGCAACTTATTTGTGGCACTGCCGTTTGGGTCATATTGGTATAAAACACATGAAGAAACTCCATACTGATGGACTTCTGAAATCACTTGATTATGAATCACTTGGTACTTGCGAACCGTGCCTCATGGTCAAGATGACTAAAATGCCGTTCTCCGGAACTATGGAGCGAGCAACTGATTTATTGGAAATCATGCATACCGATGTGTGTGGTCCAATGAATATTGAGGCTCGCGGCGGGTATCGTTATTTCTAACCTTCACAATTGATTTGAGCAGATATGGGTATATCTACTTGATGTAACACAAGTCTAAAACATTTGAAAAGTTAAAAGAATTTCAGAGTGAAGTGGAAAATCATCGTAACAAGAAAATAAAATTTCTACGATCTAATCCTGGAGGAGAATATTTGAGTTACGAGTTTGGTTTACATTTGAAACAATGCGGAATAGTTTCGCAACTCACGCCACCCGGAACACCACAACGAAATGGTGTGTCCGAACGTCGTAATCGTACTTTACTAGATATGGTGCAATCTATGATGTCTCTTACTGATTTACCGCTATCGTTTTGGGGTTATGCTTTAGAGACGGCCGCATTCACGTTAAATAGGGCACCATCAAAATCCATTGAGACGACGCCTCATGAACTGTGGTTTGGCAAGAAACCAAAGTTGTCGTTTCTTAAAGTTTGGGGCTGCGATGCTTATGTGAAGAAACTTCAACCAGATAAGCTCGAACCCAAATCGGAGAAATGTGTCTTCATAGGATACCCAAAAGAAACTATTGGGTACACCTTCTATCACAGATCTGAGGGCAAGATTTTTGTTGCTAAATTCGGATCCTTTCTAGAGAAGGAGTTTCTCTCAAAAGAAGTGAGTGGGAGGAAAGTAGAACTTGATGAGGTAACTGTACCTACTCCCTTGTTGGAAAGTAGTTCATCACAAGAAACCGTTCCTGTGACAACTACACCAATCAGTGAGGAAGCTAATGATATTGATCATGAAACTTCAGATCAAGTTAGTACCGAACCTCGTAGGTCAACCAGAGTAAGATCCACACCAGAGTGGTACGGTAATCCTATTCTGGAAGTCATGTTACTTGACCATGACAAACCTACGAACTATGAGGAAGCGATGATGAGCCAAGATTCCGCAAAATGGCTTGAGGCCATGAAATCTGAGATGGGATCCATGTATGAGAACAAAGTATGGACTTTGGTTGACTTGCCCGATGATCGGCAAGCCGTCGAGAATAAATGGATTTTTGAGAAAAAGACTGATGCTGATGGTAATGTAACTGTCTACAAAGCTCAACTTGTTGCAAAAGGTTTTCGACAAGTTCAAGGGGTTGACTACGATGAGACTTTCTCACCCGTAGTCATGCTTAAGTCTGTCCGAATCATGTTAGCGATTGCCGCATTTTATGATTATGAAATATGGCAAATGGATGTCAAAACTGCATTCCTGAATGGATTTCTGGAAGAAGAGTTGTATATGATGCAACCAGAAGGTTTTGTCAATCCAAAAGATGCTAACAAAGTGTGCAAGCTCCAGCGATCCATTTATGGACTGGTGCAAGCCTCTCGGAGTTGGAATAGGCGCTTCGATAGTGTAATCAAAGCATATGGTTTTATACAGACTTTTGGAGAAGCCTGCATTTACAAGAAAGTGAGCGGGAGCTCTGTAGCATTTCTGATATTATATGTAGATCACATATTGTTAATTGGAAATGATATAGAATTTTTGGATAGCATAAAGGGATACTTGAATAAAAGTTTTTCAATGAAAGACCTCGGTGAAGCTGCTTACATATTAGGCATCAAGATCTATAGAGATAGATCAAGACGCTTAATAGGACTTTCACAAAGCACATACCTTGATAAAGTTTTGAAAAAGTTCAAAATGGATCAGGCAAAGAAAGGATACTTGCTTGTATTACAAGGTGTGAAGTTGAGTCAAACTCAATGCCCAACCACAGCAGAAGATATAGAGAAAATGAAAGATGTTCCCTATGCTTCAGCCATAGGCTCTATCATGTATGCAATGCTGTGTACTAGACCTGACGTATGCTTAGCAATAAGTTTGGCAGGGAGGTACCAAAGTAATCCAGGATTGGATCACTTGACAGCGGTCAAGAACATCCTGAAATACCTGAAAAGGACTAAGGATATATTTCTCGTTTATGGAGGTGACAAAGAGCTAGTCGTAAATGGTTACGTCGATGCAAGCTTTGACACTGATCCGGACGATTCTAAACAAAGCGTCGTAGCGGGATCTACATGCGAAGTGGAGTACATAGCTGCTTCGGTAGCAGCAAATGAAGGAGTCTGGATGAAGGAGTTCATTTCCGATCTAGGTGTCATACCTAGTGCATCGGGACCAATGAAGATCTTCTGTGACAATAATGGTGCAATTGCCTTGACAAAGGAATCCAGATTTCACAAGAGGACCAAGCACATCAAGAGACGCTTCAATTCCATCTGGGACCAAGTCCAGGTGGGAGACATAGAGATTTGCAAGATACATACGGATCTAAATGTTGCAGACCCGTTGACTAAGCCTCTTCCACGAGCAAAACATGATCAGCACCAAGACTCCATGGGTGCTAGAATCATTACTGTGTAATCTAGATTATTGACTCTAGTGCAAGTGGGAGACTGAAGGAAATATGCCCTAGAGGCAATAATAAAGTTATTATTTATTTCCTCATATCATGATAAATGTTTATTATTCATGCTAGGATTGTATTAGCTGGAAACATGATACATGTGTGAATACATAGACAAACTGAGTGTCACTAGTATGCCTCTACTTGACTAGCTCGTTTATCAAAGATGGTTATGTTTCCTAGCCATGGACAAAAGAGTTGTCATTTGATTAACGGGATCACATCATTTGAGTGAATGATGTGATTGACTTGACCCATTCCGTTAGCTTAGCACTTGATCATTTAGTATGTTGCTATTGCTTTCTTCATGACTTATACATGTTCCTACAACTATGAGATTATGCAACTCCCGTTTACCGGAGGAACACTTTGTGTGCTACCAAACGTCACAACGTAACTGGGTGATTATAAAGAAGCTCTACAGGTGTCTCTGAAGGTACATGTTGGGTTGGCGTATTTCGAGATTAGGATTTGTCACTCCGATTGTCGGAGAGTATCTCTGGGGCCCTCTCCGTAATGCACATCACTATAAGCCTTGCAAGCAATGTAGCTAATAAGTTAGTTACGGAATGATGCATTACATAACGAGTAAAGAGACTTGAAGGTAACGAGATTGAACTAGGTATTGAGATACCGACGATCAAATCTCAGGCAAGTAACATACCGATGACAAAGGGAACAATGTATGTTGTTATGCGGTTTGACCGATAAAGATCTTCGTAGAATATGTAGGAGCCAATATGAGCTTCCAGGTTCCGCTATTGGTTATTGACCGGAAACAGTTCTCGGTCATGTCTACATTGTTCTCAAACCCATAGGGTCCGCACGCTTAAGGTTTCGATGACAGTTATATTATGAGTTTATGAGTTTTGATGTACCGAAGATTGTTCGGAGTTTCGGGTGTGATCACGGAAATGATGAGGAGTCTCAAAATGGTCGAGACATGAAGATTGGTATATTGGACGACTATATTCGGACACCGAAATGAGTTTCAGAGGTTATCGGGTATATACCGGAGAACCAGGGGGTTACCGGAACTCCTCGGAGGGGTTAATGGGCCACTTGGGCCCAAAGTGGAGAAGAGGAGGGGCGGCCAGGGCAGTCCGCACGCCCTCCTCCCCTCTAGTCCGAATTGGACAAGGAGGAGGGCGGCACCCCCCTTTCCTTCCTCCCCTCTCTCCCTTCCTTCCCCCTCTCCTACTTGGACAAGGAAAGGAGGGAGTCCTACTCCCGATGGGAGTAGGACTCCCCTTGGCGCGCCCCTCCTGGCCGGCCGCCCCCTTCCCCTTGCTCCTTTATATACGGGGGCAGGGGGCACCTCTAGACACAACAATTGATCATTGATCTCTTAGCCGTGTGCGGTGCCCCCCCTCCACCATAGTCCTCCTCGATAATATTGTAGCGGTGCTTAGGCGAAGCCCTGCGATGGTAGAACATCAAGATCGTCACCACGCCATCGTGCTGACGGAACTCTCCCTCGACACTCGGCTGGATCGGAGTTCGAGGGACGTCATCGAGATGAACGTGTGCCAGAACTCGGAGGTGTCGTATTTTCGGTGCTTGATCGGTCGGGCCGTGAAGACGTACGACTACATCAACCGCATTGTTCTAACGCTTTTGCTTTCGGTCTACGAGGGTACGTGGACACACTCTCCCCTCTCGTTGTTATGCATCACCATGATCTTCTGTGTGCGTAGGATTTTTTTTGAAATTACTACATAACCCAACAATAGCTTGTTAGTTTATCATGAAAAGTTGAACTACTGTTATGACATATATTGATGCTAGTAAAGGTGATTGAAATTATCATTGATCAAACTTGTGCACCACTAGCATTCACACTTCATAAATTCTTTCTTTTATCATTTACCTACTCGAGGATGAGCAGGAATTAAGCTTGGGGATGCTGATACGTCTCCAACGTATCTATAATTTATGAAGCATTCATGCTATTTTATTATCTGTTTTGAATGATTACGGGCTTTATTATACACTTGTATATTACTTTTGGGACTAACCTATTAACCGGAGGCCCAGCCCATAATGCTGTTTTATTGCGTGTATCAGTATTTCGGAGAAAAGTAAAATCAAACGGAGTCCAAACAGAATGAAACCTTTGGCAGCGTGATTTTTGGAAAGATTATGGTCCAGGAGACTTGGAGTGCAAGCCGGGGGGTCATCGAGGAAGCCACGAGACAGGGGGCGCGCCCACCACCCCTGGGCGCGCCCTACCCTCTCGTGGGCCCCTCGAGGCTCCCCCGACCGACTTCTTTCGTCTATATAAGCCAACGTACCCTAAAAACATCGAATATCAAGATAGATCAGGAGTTCTGCCGCCGCAAGCCTCTGTAGCCACCAGAAACCTCTCAGGAGCCCTTCCCGGCATCCTGCCAGAGGGGGGATCCTTCACCGGTGGCCATCTTCATCATCCCAGCGATATCCATGACAAGGAGGGAGTAGTTCACCCTCGGGGCTAAGGGTATGTACTAGTAGCTATGTGTTTGATCTCTCTCTCTCTCTCGTGTTCTCTCTCGTGTTCCCTCTATGGCACGATCTTGATGTATCCCGAGCTTTGCTATTGTAGTTGGATCTTATGATGTTTCTCCCCCTCTACTCTCTTGTGATGAATTGAGTTTTCCTCTTGAAGTCATCTTATCGGATTGAGTCTTTAATGATTTGAGAACACTTGATGTATGTCTTGCCGCGATTATCTATGGTGACAATGGGATATCATGTGCCACTTGATGTATGTTTTGGTGACCAACTTGCGGGTTCCGCCCATGAACCTATGCATAGGGGTTGGCACACGTTTTCGCCTTGACTCTCCGGTAGAAACTTTGGGGAACTCTTGAAGTACTTTGTGTTGGTTGAATAGATGAATCTGAGATTGTGTGATGCATATCGTATGATCATGCCCACTGATACTTGTGGTGACAATGGAGTATCTAGGTGACATTAGGGTTTTGGTTGATTTGTGTCTTAAGGTGTTATTCTAGTACGAACTCTTGAATAGATTGATCCGAAAGAATAACTTTGAGGTGGTTTCATACCCTACCATAATCTCTTTGTTTGTTCTCCGCTATTAGTTGCTTTGGAGTGACTCTTTGTTGCATGTTGAGGGATTGTTATATGATCTATCTATGTTATTATTGTTGAGAGAACTTGCACTAGTGAAAGTATGAACCTTAGGCCTTGTTTCCTACCATTGCAATACCGTTTACGCTCACTTTTACCACTTGCTACCTTGCTGTTTTTATAATTTAAGATTACAAATACCTTTATCTACCATCCATATTGCACTTGTATTACCATCTCTTCGCCGAACTAGTGCACCTATACAATTTACCATTGTATTGGGTGTGTTGGGGACACAAGAGACTCTTAGTTATTTGGTTGCAGGGTTGTTTGAGAGAGACCATCTTCATCCTACGCCTCCTATGAATTGATAAACCTTAGGTTATCCACTTGAGGGAAATTTGCTACTATCCTACAAACCTGTGCACTTGCAGGCCCAACAACGTCTACAAAAAGAAGGTTGTGTAGTAGACATCAGCCTCTCGCGCAGCCCTCCGGCTGATAACCCACAAGTGTAGGGGATCGCAACAGCTCTCGAGGGTAGAGTATTCAACCCAAATTTATTGATTCAACACAAGGGGAGCCAAAGAATATTTTGAAGTATTAGCAGTTGAGTTGTCAATTCAACCACACCTGAATAACTTAGTATCCGCGGTAAAGTATTTAGTAGCAAAGTAGTATGATAGTAATGGTAACAGTGGAAGAAGTAAATGTAGCAGTATTGTAGTGATTGTAACAATATCAACGGTAAAGTAGATAAGCGAATCACAATATATGAAAAGCTCGTAGGCATTGGATCAGTGATGGATAATTATGTCGGATGCGATTCCTCATGTAATAGCTATAATATACGGTGACACAGAACTAGCTCCAATTCATCAATGTAATGTAGGCATATATTCCGAATATAGTCACACGTGCTTATGGAAAAGAATTTGCATGACATCTTTTGTCCTACCCTCCCGTGGCAGCGGGGTCCTAGTGGAAACTAAGGGATATCAAGGCCTCCTTTTAGTAGAGTACCGGACCAAAGCATTAACACATAGTGAATACATAAACTCCTCAAACTACGGTCATCACCGAGAAGTATCCCGATTATTGTCACTTCGGGGTTGTCGGATTATAACACATAATAGGTGAATATAGACTTGCAAGATAGGATCAAAAACTCACATATATTCATGAAAACATAATAGGTTTAGATCTGAAATCATGGCACTCGGGACCTAGTGACAAGCATTAAGCATAGCAAAGTCATAGCAACATCAATCTCAGAATATAGTGGATACTAGGGATCAAAACCTAACAAAACTAACTTGATTACATGGTAAATCTCATCCAATCCATCACCGTTCAGCAAGCCTACAATGGAATTACTCACGCACGGCGGTGAGCATCATGAAATTGGTGATGGAGGATGGTTGATGATGACGATGGCGACGAATCCCCCTCTCCGGAGCCCAGAACGGACTCCAGATCAGCCCTTTCGAGAGGTTTTAGGGCTTGGCGGCGGCTCCGTATCGTAAAATGCGATGAAACTTCCCCTCTGATTTTTTTCTCCGTGAAACGGAATATATGGAGTTGGAGTTGAGGTCGGTGGAGCATCAGGGGGCCCATGAGACAGGGGGCGTGCCCAGGGGGAGGGGGCGCGCCCCCACCCTCGTGGACAGGGTGTGGGCCCTGGCCTTCATCTTTTGCCAGTATTATTTATATTTTCCAAAACTTATCTCCGTGGATTTTCAGGTCATTCCGAGAACTTTTGTTTCTGTACAAAAATAACACCATGGCAGTTCTGCTGAAAACAACGTCAGTTCGGGTTAGTTTCATTCAAATCATGCAAGTTAGAGTCCAAAACAAGGTCAAAAATGTTTGGAAAAGTAGATACGTTGGAGACGTATCATCGGCCGAATACGCCATCCCTGCGCAAGGAGCCGTGCTGGCCGAGGCCAACGGGGACGGGCCGCGCAAGAAGCCGTGACTGCTTACTGGTGGGCGGACGGGCCGCGGGAAAACGATGGGGTTGGAACGGGAGGATAGGACGAGATGCGGCGGGGAGAGCAAGAAAAAAATGTATTTTTTAATGGTCCCGAGAAGAACTAACCCAAATAAGCACCTCTTGAATGGGTTCGTTTTTTGGGATGGTTTAGATGGGTTAGATGCATCTAACCCAAACTAACTCTCCCTATTTGGAAAATTTTGGGTTAGTTGAGTTCAAACTAACCCAAATTAACTCTAACATATACTCCCTCCGTCTCAAAATTCTTGTCTTAGATTTGTCCAAATACAAATGTATCAAGTCACGTTTTAGTATTAGATACATCCGTATCTAGGCAAATGTAAGATAAGAATTTTGGGACGGAGGGAGTATATCTAAACAGGGTCATAGTAGTACTATATTCTTTTTTTTTGCGAGAAAATTTCCGATCTATTCATCTTCAATCATGGAAGTACAACGAATACCAGAAATAATAGAAATTACATCCAGATCCGTAGACCACCTAGCGACAACTACCAACACTGAAGCGAGCCGAAGGCACGCCGCCGTCATCGCCCCTCCATCGCCGGAGTCGGGCACAACTTGTTGTAGTAGACAGTCGGGAAGTCATCGTGCTAAGGCCCCGTAGGACCAGCGCACCAGAACAACAACCGCCGCAGATGAAGAATAACGTAGATCAGAAAAATCCAATCCGAAGACACACGAACGTAGACGAACAACGACGAGATCCGAGCAAATCCACCAAAGATAGATCCGCCGGAGACACACCTCCACACGCCCACCAACGATGCTAGACGCATCGCCGGAACGGGGGCTAGGCGGGGAGACCTTTATTCCATCTTCAGGGAGCCGCCGCCATCTCGTCTTCCTGAGCAGGACACAAACCCTAGCAAAACTGAAAGAAACGATTAAAAACAGAGCCCTCCCGCCGACCCTTGCCGAGATCCAATGCGCCCCCATGGCCCTAAGGCCATCGGAGAGGAGGCGGACCTGCGACGACGGCGGCGGGAGGCAAAACCCTAGCTTTTTGTGGAGGAGGAGGAGGCGGCGGCTACAGGTCCGTTTCCGGTAAAAGATGGTGTTAGAATACCGGTAAAAAATGTATTCTTAGCTCCGTCTACCTTTGTTCAAAGTTGAATTTATCTCCGCGGCCACGTAAAAGGACACTCTTCTTTGACGTAAATTACTCAGTAGCTATCTGGGCTACTTGTACGGGCCAGTGGCCACGCATGCGTGCATCTGTCTTATCAGGTTCCAGAATGTTCCACTGAAGATACTGACCAAAATTCAAACCTACTCGCCTCACGCAATTAGGGCACGCAATTATTGGCCATGACGACAATATCGCCTAGACAGTTTTTAAACTGAGTGAAATATAATCTAGTCCGACAAATGACCTAAGCAAATCATGTTGCAGTCAAAGACAAGAGACTGAACTCTATGGGTTGGATATTTTCGTCCCAACTAGCCAATACCATCAAACTAGTCGACGGTTTTGGCGTTGCTTTCTCGCAGTTTTGTCCTTGTACGGTAGGTGCAGTGATCAAGCATTTCTCCCTGTTCACATGCACGTGAGGACCGAAAAGAAGAAGAAGAATACGAGCGCGGCTCAGTCGGACGAGAGCGATCGCTTAATTTGCAGCGGCATGTGCCCGTGTGGAGATTTGCCTAATTTTGATGCAGTTTAGCAGGTGAAAGTAGTGCCTTCGCACCCACTTACAGAGACGAGCCACAATACGCCAGCTAATTGCAAAAAAGGGTTTTCCGCTTTGTATTACAAAGCAACCATCATCGATACATTTAATGATAGGGGCTAGAGCGAAAACAGTATAGTCACGCAAAAAAAAAAACCCGAAGAGGAAACAGAAAAAGAAACAAATGTGAATATCAACGGATCAACGAAAACGATGGAGACCCACAACCGCTGCGCCCACCGGAGAATTCCACGACACTCCAAGCACTCCGGACCGCCGCATACCAAGCAACACCTTCAAGATGGATCGCGACTCCGACGACGTTGCTGCCCGGACAAGTCCTACGGTTTTCCCCGGACGTTGCTGCGGGGGGGGGGGGGGGGGGGGGGGGAGGGGAGGGGGAAAGGGGGTAAAACAAGACGCCCTTCAGGAAGGCATGGCGAGCCCAGAGGCGTCACCGCGTCGGTGCCGGACAGACCGACAAAGATTTCTCCTGACCACCAACCACCCACGACCCCAGACGATCCATCGCGCGCCACTAAACACGCCACCCACCAACATGTGCCACCACGGCCGTGCAGTCCCCATCACCGTCTCACCATGGCAAACGAAGCGAGACCGGTAGGAACAGAGGAGGCAACCAGGAACGAGGAGCGGCAGCAACAACAACCACGCGATAGGGGACAACCTCCACGCCCGTGGCAGGAACCGGCCGGGCGCAACAACAGGGGTCAAACCAGGCACCCGCGACCAAATCGACCAGGGGAAAGGGGAGGCGGAGAAGTGGCCCATAGCCACGAACGGCGTTCGTGCCGGCTCCAGCTCCACCCCGAAACCATGTTTCACCCCAGCGCCGAAGGCCCGGATAGGCCCGGTCGAGCCGGAAACGGGCTCGTGAAGTCCCCGTCGCCGCGCTGCAGTACACGAGCCGCCGTCGTGGCCACCCACCGCATGAGTCGCCCCGCCGACGCCAGCGAGAAGCCCCGGCCAGGCCCGCCCAGGCCCAGATGGGGCCCAAAAGGGCCTGATCTGGACCGGGAAGGCACCGCCGCCAGCGACCGCGACGCCCTGCCGACAAGCAGTCACGCCGCCGCCACCATGCCACCCCGCACCACGCCACCCAAGGAGCCACGCCGCCGCCAGATCCGCTGTCGCTGAAGTGCGCCGCCGCCAGCCGCTTGAGCCGAGGCGCTGCAGGGGGGAAAGAACGGGGCCGCCGCCGCCGGCACCACACGAGCAAGGCCCAGTGGCCCTGGCCGGCGGCGGCGGGAGGAGGAGAAGGGGAGGGGGCTGCTGGGAAGGGCGGGGCGGGAGCCCTCGGTCGCCTCGCTCAGGCTTTGTTCGGTTAATCCTCTCCCCAAGAGGATTGGAGGGGATTGGCAAGGATTGGATCATATTTTGACTTAGAAGAGGTTTAAATCCTCCTCAAACCCCTTCAATCCATTCGGATTTACATGTAACCGAACAAGGCCTCAGGGAGGTGACGCAGGGGCACGGGGAAGGGAGGAGAGGGGGGAGGGGTAGGGGAGCAGGGGAGGGCGAGCTGCCATGGCGGGCTCTGGACACGGCGGCGGCTCCGTGCAGGGGAGCCGCCGGCGGCGGCGTGAGAACCCTAGGAGCGGGACGGGAGCGGGAGCTGGAGTCACGCCTTATTCAATACTCCAGCTAATTACGGGGGTTGCGACAAATGGACTTGGAGTTTCAGTCTCGTGTGCCGACATGCTATGGTGACGTTTGTGGCGCACACTGGTAATGTATTCCGCTTTCAGTTTCGTCCTATTGTATATCCAGTCTCGGTTTCTTCTTACTCACTCTAATTCTGTAGTAGCTATCTTGGACTGGTCGTACGTGTACCTTGGACCTATCGACCGACATCGTCGCCGGCCACTATCACCAAGCTGGCTGTGACGGAGACACGCAAGAGCTCCAAGAGCACGCGTACACAACGTATGTACTACGTACGCCGATCCGTACGCATTGCAATCTTCTTCTTCTTTGCGGTTGACGGTTACTCAGTCAGTCACGTCCGAGTGGGCAGAAAACCGCATGGGCTATGACACAGCATCTCCTCCTTCCGTCCCACAATAAATATCTTAAACTTAATATAAATTTTTAATACTAAAGTTAACTATAAAGTTGAAACACTTATTTTGAGGCGGAGGCCGTAGTTAAGATGGTCGAGAGTAAAAGACAGTCATACTTACCCGCAAAAAAAAAAAAAGACAGTCATACTGACTTGGATTCAGGATAACCTATGATCGTGTACAGCCTGTTCCCCAGAGCTGGTATTGGCTAGTCTTTTCTCTCCTTTGGGGTTAGTTCATGTGTAATTTTTTTTCCTTCTTTTTTCTTCTTCCATTGTAACATACTGATATTTTATATATGAAAAATAACCGTAGAACAAGGGTGCAAACAAAAGATGCTCACGTAGGATGCAAGTAGCTAACTGAATGCCATCGCTGGTGCCAGGGCCATCTCCAAAAATTTGGAGCCCCGGTGCGGGAAATAAATTATGCTACGGTTTGGTTATCAATTCATGTAATGCGCGCTTGTCTTTACATATATCGCCCAAGATTTCATCACTTTGCTGAGCAACCGATCACATGGTGTGAATCGCGTCGTGCGGAGTACTCCAGGTTAGTACACATTTGCGTTATATAATCATCGAATATAAAATAGGGTCTTCAAATTTAAAAAAAATCATACTCCCATTGACCTTTGTTTCATATTATTATGTGTGTATTAAATTTTAGGGAATTCTGAAATATTAATCATTTTTTATTTCTAGTTGTTTGATTCCCTTCAATAGGTTGTTTCCACTAAATAATTGTCTACTGTAAAAAAATGGCCCCACGAATGGAGCGATCTCCATGCTGATTTTCTCTCGTCCCTAATCCTCACGCATGCAATTACCGTGCCAAAATATCCGGAACTAAATGGTGTATGCAATAGGGAGTTGTGTGGGAAAGAAAACTTATCGCATAAGAGCATCTCCGCGCGCTGGAGCGACCCGCCGCGTTGCGCGCGTACTAAAACGGTCTAATTTGCGGCGCGGCGCTAGTATAGCGCAGCTGTTGGAGATGCTCTAAGAGCATATACAATGGTGCTATCTTAAAGACGCCACATAGGATAAATATTGACATGGAGGAGAGAAATCATAAGGAAAAGCTTGTCTTCTACTCCCTCCGTCCCAAAATATAAGAGCGCTTTTGATACTAAACTAGTGTCAAAAACACTCTTATATTTTCGGACGGAGGGAGTATTATTAAAAAGATGATCTCTTAGCACAATATGTCTCACCACGTTTTAAGGAATAGCTAGTTATTGAAGAAAAGACTAAAAGATAACCCGTTGTAGACATACTTTTACGGACATATCTAAATTACATGCAAGACTTAAGATAGACTATCTTATCAACCATTGTACATGTCCTAAGATGTAAAGGAATCACACGCACGAGGGAAGATAATCAAGGAAAGAAATCCCGTGCATGCAGGGGTGTGTAGAGAAGGAAAGAAATCCCGTGGACTGGATGAAAGAAATCTCCTCCGAGGTGACTCGGGGGCCAACCCTAGCCTAGCCCCCTCCCCTCCCTTCCCCCCCTCCGCCGCCGCCAGAGGAGCACCTCGGCGAGCCCGCACGGCTCTGATGAAGGTGGCGACGGGGATCTCGGCGGCTTCACCCTGTGTGGAGGGCCTCGGCGCCCGGCACGTCGGCCCCGGACGGCGGCGCGCGATGTGGCCTGTGCGGCGGGTGGCGTCAGCGGGTGCAGGTGGGCCGCCTCCCTGGCCGTGAGGGCGGCGCGGAGGTGGCGGGCGTCGGCTGCTGCGGCGACTCCTCGCCAGTCGTTTGTGCTAAGAGATCACACCGATTCACGCCGATCTCGGCTTCTGGCGGCTCTGGTCGCTGGATCTCGGCGTCGGGTTCGCGGATCTGGTGCTTGGGGGCGGATCCGGGGAAAACCCCTGGCCGGCGCGGCGGCCACACCGAAGGCGGCGCCTTTGTGCGTCGTTTACCTTGCTGGAGGCTTCGGTGGGACTCCTCCTCCTTCCATCCCGTCCACGAGCTCAGGTGAAAGCCTCAGGTTCCCTTTTCCTGGCGACAACGGCATTTTGGTGGCGTGTTCCTTCCTGAGGGTGTCGTCTGGGGATGGCTCGAGTGGTGGTGGAGTTGGGTGTGGTTCGAGGGCGACAAGTGGTGGCCTGATATCATCAACGACATCCTTCTCTGCTCCAGGTGTGGAGGGTTCCAGCAGCTGGTTCGTGGGGATTGGGGTCCCTGCCTCCATGCCAGCGGTAGGCCTTCGGCTGGCGATTCCTATCCTTGACCAGGGGCACGGTGTCGCATCCTTTTGGCCTTCTCCGTGGTTTCAGCGTCAGCGTCCGATAACTCTCGTTCGGTGTTTTGCCTTGCTGCTGCCGACAACGGTGTTTTGGTGGACGGTTCTCCGTTTCATGTGGGTTTGTCCCTTGTGCCTCTCCTTTGGCAGTCGGGGCACTCTGATTTGGATTCTAGGGTGAATCACTCCGCCGGCCGCCGGTGCGGCACCCGTCAATCCCGGGTGGTAGGGTAGGGGCCCTTTGCGGCGGCGGAGTCAGATCATGTTTGCCTTGTTTGATCCTTTGGTTGGCAGCCAGCGACACAAATCATGAATGGTGGTGCCCTCCTCCTGGCGCCTCCGTAGGTTAGCTAGTATTTGGCTTTGCGTCGTTCGATGGCAAGAGTGATGTGTGCTCTTTGCCTTCGAGTTGTTCTGCTGAGCACATTTTATCTTTTTCTCCGCTTACCTCTTTCTTGTCGTAAGTTGATGTCTTGTACCCCTGGCCGGTTGATGGCTTTGTTAATTCAAAGCCGGGCTCTTCCTGAGCCTTCGTTCCAAAAAAAAATCATTTTTTTTGCGAGATAAGGAAAGAAATCGTTTGCTGATGAGAGATCGTGCATTTTTTTAAACAAAGATCGTGCATGACATGCAATTAGCGCGAGACTTAATGATTTTGGGGGCCCATTTTTTTAATGGCCCTGTGCGGTCGCCCACCTTGGCCTACCTCATCGACGGCCCTGGCTGGTGCCGTGGTACGTACGGTATGGTACGCCTTATAAATCATTTCTTTGTAATCTCAAAAATCATTCAGGGGCCCGTACAGAACGTACATGTGTCGTTGCCTTGCTCAGAATCCCAACCGAAAGCGAGTGAATCAAACTAATTAAATCCAGCACTACGCGCCTACACGCGTATCGGCACAGTTGTGCTCGCTGGCTGCTTTGCACATGGCGCGGCCGGCCTACCTCTCGTCTATCCGCGAACCTGAATGGCTTATTCATACAACACCGGATGGATACGGTGAATCAGGATATGGTTAATCGATTCTCCAGCGGTCTTAGCTGTATCTGGTGCTGCTTTGCGTTATGGAGGTTGATGAGATTCTTCTTATCTTATCTTACAGCTCTCGCCATGTCAAGGGCGGTGATAACCCGGCTTTCAGCCACATGCCAGCACGGAGTTTCGCCGAAATGTCAGCGAGAGAAAAGAAACTTGGAAAGTATGAAGAAAGGGGACATGGGACATACTGTCACATCCTCAAGGTGTCGGTGAGTAAAAAAGTGCACCCCTATCCTGAAGGTCAAATAGAAAAATGCATCCAAAGAATAAGTAGACGTGGTAGCGGTACCCACGTCTTTGACAAGCTTATTATTAGTGCATGGCAAGCCCGATCCGGCATTGATAGGTCAGCATTTTATAGATGTGCATGTTTGAATGACTGATTTTTGTATTGAAACGGGAGAGCTTATTCCCGCAAAATAGGAGAGTTCTGCTTTTTTTGAGAATCTATAAACGAGAGAGCTTGTTTGTTTGGCTGGGCTGCTTCAGTGAATGCCTCGGGTCATACACAAGAAAAGCTTCACCCAGTCAACTCATATCTATCTTAGGTTCCTTCCAAAACCCATGGCAGACCCTATTTGGCGCTTCAGGCGGGGAGCTCCTGTTCGGCGCCTGTCGCGCCCGGACAGTTCCTGGCGCACACTGTAGCGTCCTCTTGGGTTGGCCTGCGAAGGAGTTACCCAGCGAACGCCAAAAAGCTGCAAAAATAGCATTCCCAGGAAAACTCTCGGGTTGATTCCTTAACCGAGCTCAGCTAACCACTACAGCCATTGTGGACTTCCGACTGATAATAGAAGCACTATTATATGAACAAGTGTGGTGGCACTATTTATTGGACAATATTGTCTATTGTATCACTTATATTTTGGAACTACTTGAAAAAAAAATCATGAATTTGAAAAAGTTCATTGATTTTGAAAAAAACATCATCATTTAAAAAAAATGTTCAAAAAATGAAAAAAAACATGAAAAATGCAAAAAGTTCATCGATTTTGAGAAAGTTCATGACAAAATGGAAAAAGTTCATCAATTTTGAAAAATATTTCATCAATTTTGTAAAAATTTCACCGATTTTGACAAAAAGTTCACCAAGTTTGGAAAAAGTTGATCGATTGTGAAAAAAGTTCAAAATTTTGATAAAAGGTCACCAAAATTAAAGAAAATTTCATCAATTCTGACAAAAAATTCAAAATATTCATCGAGGCATATGTATAAGACCGAATCCATTCTTTTTCGAAATCGATTTTGAAAAAGAACTACTAATCCTTAACTTTTCGAGGAATCCTTCATCTGTGGTTGTGAATGACTGACCTTTTCAATCCTTTCGACCTTAGTTTTGTAGGAGCAAGTCAGAAAGGTTGAGAAATAGAACCATCTGATTTGATTCGTTTCGAATAGCCATGAGATGATCATCCTACGGTGATTCTTTTGTCAATGGATGCTCCTATTACACTCATAGTCTCTGAAGGATGAGAACCCACTATGTAGCATTTTCAGAAAAAACCACAAGTTTGAAAAAAGTTTATCAGTTTTGAAAAAAAAGGTCATCGAAATTTTAAAAAGTTCATGGATTTTCAAAAAATGTTCACAAAATTTGGAAAATGTTAATCAAATATTAAAAAGTTCCACCGAATTGAAGAAAAAGTGCACGTATTTGGAAACATCTCATAGAACCAGGAAGAACAAAAGCAAAATTAAAAAAGAAAAAAGAAAAAAGAAAAAAGGAAAAGGAAAAAAAAGGAGAAAGAAGGAATACAAGAAGGAAAAACTTGATGGTTACCAGATCACGCTCTATGGCGGCGTGGTTATACCTCATACATGGATGTGGGAGGTCACTGGTTTCACGGACCAACACAAAAAAATTACGCTATATAGGCCAGCCCAGTGTGGTGGCCCTTCAGGAGCCTGTTTGTAAAATACACAGTAACGGGCGCCTGAAGCGCCAAATAGGAATTGCCCGATATAGTGCATTTAGTAAATGGGCGCCCGATATAGTGCATTCAGGAAATAGGCACTCACAGATCGTGCGAACTGGGCCGACCCATCTATTTGTTTTCTTCTATATATTTTAACCGACAAAAGAACTATGCGCGTAAAGGGATTAAACACGAGGCCACATCATCCGAAGGAAGCAAATCAACGACCAGGCTATCTCACCTGCTCGTGCACTATTACTCTGTTTCTTCCTTTTATTTCTTTCTTCAGTTCGGTTTGTTCTTTTTTCTTTTCTTTTTCTAGTTCTTTTACTTTTTTTGTTTTCTTAAATGCCTTTTTCCCTTTAATTCTTGATTTTTTTTCTCAAATTGATCAATTGTCTAAAATTATATGAGCCTTTTCAAAATTGATGATTTTTTTTAATTCAATGAAACTTTTCAAATTTGATGGTTTATTAAATTCAATGAACTTTTTTACATTAGGTGAACTTTTTAAAATTTGATTTTTTTTTGCAAATTTAATGAACTTTTTTCAAATTCTATGAACTTTTGTCCAAAATTGATGTATTTTTTTAAAAATGTGAACATTTTCCGAAAATCGATGATTTTTTTTTAAATTGGTGAATTTTTTTCATGAACTTTGGATGGGTCCATGGTTAATGAATCTAACGAGCACTAACCACTAGGCAACTGATGGACGAATGACCGAGCAGGAAAGAAATCAAGACGCGTGATCTGACTGCGACCGAGCGTTCAAGCAAACATTCACTCTAAATTCCAGCCGCCGCCAGTTCCAGAAACCACAGATCCAATCTAGACACCATCACGGAGGGGTTCATCATCCTCATTGGTGCATCTCTGATGATGCGTTAGTAGTTCATTATAGACCTATGGGTCCGTACTTAGTATCTAGATGGCTTCTTCTCTCTCACTCTTGATTCTCAATACAATGATCTCGTGGAGATCTATTTGATGTAACTCTTTTTGCGGTGTGTTTGTTGGAATCCGATGAACTTTGAGTTTATGATCAGATCTATGTTCTTATCCATGAAAGTTATTTCAGTCTTTTGATCTCTTATATGCATGATTACTCATAGTCTCGTATTTCTTCTCCGAATCTTTGGATTGGTTAGGCTGACTAGATCGATTTTTCTTGCCATAGGAAGATGTGCTTTGTAATGGGTTCGATATTACGATGCTCAATCCCAGTGACAGAAGGGGAAATGACATGTATGTATCGTTGTTATTAAGGATAACAAGATGAGGACTATTCCTACATGAATAGATCTTGTCTATATTATATCGTCGTTCTTATTGCATTACTCCGTTTTTTCATGAACTTAATATACTAGATGCATGCTGAATAGCGGTCGATGTGTGGAGTAATAATAGTAGATGCAAGCACGAGTCGGTCTACTAATATTGGACGTGATGCCTATATAATGATCATTTCTTGGATATCATCATAATTATTTAAAGTTCTATCAATTTCCCAGCAGTAAATTGTTTACCCACCGTATGCTATTTTTCTTGAAAGAAGCCACTAGTGAAATCTACGGCCCCCGGGTTTATTTTCTCATCATATATTTTCAGCTTTATTTTTCTATTCACCTTTTTATTTGCAACTTTTAGTTTCAGATCTATATTATCAAAACCTCAAAAATACCTCCCTGGATTTTATTTGCATCTATCAATCTACTACAATTTTATCTCGTCAACTAGACAATTTCTGGCACCGTTACCCGTAAGGGATTGACAACCCATTTAACACGTCGGGTTGCAAGTATTTGTTCCTTGTGTCCGGTATCATTTATGTAGTGTTGCGTGGTTCTCCTACTGGTTCGATAACCTTGGTCTCGTCACTGGGAAATACCTACCATAGTTGTGCTGCATCATCCCTTCCTCTTCGGGGAAATACCGACATAGTTTAAGCCGCATCAAAAGGATTTTCTGACGCCGTTGCCGGGGATACATCATCAACATCTACCAGGTTCTTAATCACAAATCTATCTCCTTGCAATTTACATTATTTGCCATTTGCCTCTCATTTTCCCCTCCCCCACTTCACAAAAATTTGCCATTTTATTCGCCCTTTTTTTGTTTGCCGTTCTCTCGTCAGATCTATTTTTTTGAGTGCAATCTTGTTGCGTAGTCACGATAGCTCAAGAGAACACCAAGTTGTGTGCTTTCTCCAATACCAACAACAATGATTTTATTAGCACTCCTATTGCTCCTCCCGCCACTAGTGCGGAGTCTTGTGATATTAATGCTGCTTTGTTGAATCTTGTCATTAGGGCATGCATGTATCTTCTGCAGCTTTAATCCTGGAGCGCGGATAACCTTCTTTGCTTCGTACGTACTGTTGGGCAATTCATTGTCCTTTGGAAGCATCTTCTTTAACATTATCAGCAACTTTTTAAATCCCTTGTCAGATACACCGCCTTTCATTGCAAAAATTCCAGTGTGGTGCCCAACTTTTTCTTGTCATCTTCGCTTTTGGGGTACAACAATTTCTTGTGATCATCTAACATGCGTTACAACTTCAGCCTCTACTTTTCACTTGTGCAGTTTCGCTTTGCATCAACAATAGCCCAACCAAGATCATCAGCAGGATCATCTGATGCCTCTTCTTCAGCTTCTTCCCACATTGCCAGCTCAGCTTCTTCCCCCATTGTTGTACCATCATATTCAGGGAACCCATGGCCAGGATCATTGCCATCATCCTCTTCTTCTTCATTCTCTTCGATTAGGACTCCTCTTTCTCTGTGATTGGTCCAATAGTTATAGTCGGACATGAAATCGGACTCAAACAGGTGGACGTGGATGGTTCTTGAGTTAGAGTAATTACGATCATTCTTAAAATTAGCACATGGACAACACATAAAACCATCCGCCCGCTTGTTTGCCTCAGCCGCAAGCAGAAAAGTATGCACGCCATTAATGAACTGGGGAGAGCATCGGTCATCGTACACCCATTGTCGGCTCATCTTCATTACACAACACCGAAAAGACCAAATTAATACAAGTTCATACATAAACATCATACACACTTATTCACATAAAACAACAAATACACACTCTCTAGCTAAAGTATTTAAAGGCAACAACAAATGCGATCAAGATCGCAACTAAGGTAACAATTGATCCAACAACATAATGATATCAAGCCCCACCATCAATGACATATTTTTTAATCTTTCTAATCTTCAAGCGCATTACCTCCATCTTGATCTTGTGATCATCGACGTCATCGGCATCATGCAACTCCAATTTCGTCTTCTCCTCCTCAATTCTTTTCAAAAAAATAATAATTCAAATAATTGTTTTCTTTTTCAACTAAATTTAACCTCTCGACAAGAGGGTTGGTTGGAATTTCCGGTTCACATACCTCCTATTTAAAAATATCTATGTCAACTTGAGCATAATTTGTGATAAACACGAAATGCAACAAATACTTATAAAGCAGAATATACCACATCCGAATCATAAACCTGACGAGGGCTAACGGGGACAGATATCAAAACCATGCCACTATGTATAACAAACAACGTACGGGTAAGAAAATTATACAAGTAACTATCTAAATCACAAAAACATGATTTTTTTAATAAAATAGATAAGAACAAGAACCTCACCAAGGTGGTGTCGGTGACGGGACGGTACGGGCAATCGATGGTGGTTAGGACGGGGACGGGAAGGCACAAGTAAACCATAACTACATATGCAAACTAAGAAGTTAATTTGAGTTCAGGTTGCATATAAATTAAATAAACTACCACATATAAATACTCCCAAACTAAAACCCACAAATCAGTATACTTATAGAGCATTGCAAGAGCTAATCTAGCAATGAGAGATGAAGGGCAATGAACACTTGGATGGATGGGGTGCCTTCAAATCTTGACAAATTTTGGCAAAGATGGAGGATGAGCTCGAGTAAGAGGGGAAGAGCAGAGGAGAGGAAAGGGGAAGAACAGAGAGCTCGTGGGCTAGATGAAGGGTTTATATAGGAGCATCGTTAGTCCCGGTTCATGACACAAACCGGGACTAAAGGTGAGCCTCTACTACCGGTTCGTGACACGAACCGGAACTAAAGGGGCCACCACCCCTTTTAGTCCCGGTTCGTGTCACGAACTGGTACTAGAGGTTCAAAACGAATCGGGACTAATGATTCCCCACCCCCTAGCCGTTGGAACCGGCACTAATGGTTACATTAATACCGGTCCGTTTACAAACCGGGACTATTGTGGATCACGTAAAGTAGTTTTTCTACTAATGTACAGAACAGCCAATGAAGAATACAACATCAATCTCACCTTTTTATTAAATTCTATTTCACTGAGGAAGTTCAGAAGTGAAGAAAAGGCCAACCGTTGGTGACTCACCATCGAGGGACACAGCTAAAAAGAGGTCAACATAACTTCCTTCCGAAGAACTATAAAGTGATAATACTATACTTATTAACTTTGGGCCACTTCTTTTCATGGTACAGTAATGCCACGAAGCAACAATTTCCTCTGGAAAACCATGAAAATGACGGTGCCAAGCAAGATGCATCCAAGACTGAAGCTTGTAAGAAGCCAACCACACCATCATAAGCTTCTTCACATGAAAGAAGATGCAATCAAGTACCAATTCGCCCACTAAACAAGCAAATACATCGTCAGCTTCTTCGCATGAAAGAAGACACTGTTAAGAACCAGTTCGGCCACTAAATAAACAAGCACATCGTCAACAACTCCATGACACATCGTCAACAACTCCATGATGTTTCTACCTCTTTGCTTGTTTTCGCTATCATTTTGTTAGTTGTATAATGACAGTTTAGTGTACCCAGTACAGTGGCGGACCCAGGAAAAATATGGAGGGTGTGCACACTTTAAAATAAATCTGTCTAATCTAAGTGCACTAGTAGAAAAACACCTAATAGTCCCGGTTCGTAAGGGCCTTTAGTCCTGGTTCATGAACCGGGATGTATAGGTCGTTACTAATACCTCCACCCATTAGTCCCGGTTCAAACATGAACCGGGACCAATGTGCCTCCACGTGGCCCTGTGCGCCGAGCCCAGTCAGGGGGCCTTTGGTCCCGGTTGATGGCTCCAACCGGGACCAAAAGGCATCCACGCGTCAGCATTCCAGTGGCTGGGGTTTTTGTTTTTTTGAAAGAAGGGGGGGGGTTGGGGGTTTTGGGGGGTTAATTTAGGTGTTTCATATATTATGTTAGCTAGCTAATTAATAGAGAGAAGTGTCCTCTCTTATGTCTGTGCTTGGTCGACGCTACGTACTATATATACATAAGTGATCGAGAGAACCATTGAGTACAGAAGTTCGTCATGCATACCGAGAGAAGTGATCGATCAACCTCTCCTTCTCCGAGAGATTGGTCGAACAACAAGTTTTCGTATATCATGTATCCCACGCTACTGGCTACATACATGTACAATATGTATAAGATCTCTTAATTACAAACCCCTAGCAATTGAAATCAATTTGCACATGGTATTCTCCGGCTTTATAGATGACGTGGTCAAGAAAGAATCCCGCCAATTCCTCTTGAATTGCTTTCATGCGATCTGGTTCTAGGAGTTCATTCCGCATCTGCCACGTCTAATTTGAAGAAGGGGGTTAATTAATACATATATATGAATGAAACTCAACAGAAATGATGGTGTAATAAAATGAAATTGTGAATAGTATTGCTTACGCACTTCATATTGTCTTTTAGAGTAGCCCCGCTTGTTTTTCAAAGTCGCGTTGTGGATGAACTCGCACACGTAGTATCCACAGAAATCATTCCCTTCTTCCTGCCACAAGCACTTTACGAGAAATAGAGGTCAATCAAACTGATAATGAAGCATTATAAATGGCATTGATGAAAGTATAGCTATAGAATCAACGGGAGATGCGCGCAACTAGCTAGCCAGTAGTACTTACTTTCAGGTATGTATATCGCAGCTCTTTCGGCAGTCCCGGAGCTTCTGCGGTGAACTGTTTCCAAACCCTGCAAGACAAAGAAAATAATTATTATTACTTGAGATATCAGGAAATGAACAAAAAGTTGCCGATATGGTGCGATAATGATCGATTGAACTTACTTGTTGAGCAATTCAGTCATGTCCGCATAGGTTTTGGGATCTTTCCGTCTCGAGTCTAAGACGGTTACTAGTCCCCGCTCAAGCTTAATCTCCAGAAGAACATATGGTACCTGCGCACGCATGCATAACTCATCAATTACATTATTATAACCTCGCTCGAGTAATAAGGGAAACCGGATATGCACACGATAGTAACACTCACTTGCCGTTGTAAGGAAAGAGTATGGTATCTTTGTTTTGATTTTTGATCAACGATCGTAGCAAGTTGTCCTCGGCCTCTTTGACGTCCTTTTAACCAGAAATTCATCTATGATAATTGTGTTAATGAACCCAATATCATAAATTTCTTGTTTTTGCACTCGACGATCTTCAATCTGCATAATATATTGAGGATAATTAATTATAAATACATGAAATGAAAGAGCCGAGCTATATATAGAGACTTAATGACAGAAATAGTACTTACAGACAGTCGCAAAAGACCATTAGTTTATCGAGGGCCTTTTGATTGAAGAACGCGAAGAACTCATCAAATGGAACAGTCAACAGATCATTTGCAACGAGGCTGTGCTCCTCTTTAATATTCAGATACAAAGCATTCGTACCCCCAGACTCTCTGCAGGTTTCCATGTACCAATTATGGAATCTTCGCATCATTGTTGTCAGAGATTTTTCATCTTTGACGAGAGGCTTCCCGTACTCGTATCTGTGTTCGTCCACCTCCAAGAAATCAGGAAGTTGATCGTCAGGTAGGTAATCTACAAGATTGCCATAACCGGCCACCGTCCACGGAGCATTAGACACATTGAGCGGGGGGCACGATTGCTGTGCTTGTTCGCCAAGCTGGGCAATTTTTTCCCCGTTGCTCATTCTTTTAACCTTTTAGCACTGACAGTAGTTCCCGACCGCTGGGCTTGGAGATATGTCTGTTCAGTAATGCGCTCATAGTTGGTTCTTGGCGGAGACTTTGGTGGTTTCCTCAGGGCATCGATAGTGCGCTTTGCTTTCACCGGATCTACCTTCTCCTCCGGAGGTGGATGTCTCTTTGCTTTCACCCCTTCAAAGAACTCCTTCACGTGGGTCCGCACAATCGTATCGTTTTCCTCCCCGGTCCTCTCATACGGTAACTTCTCTAGAGGCTTGAGAGGTGGACCGTATTTGTATTGCCTCCCGCCTCTGGTTGTGCTGCTAGACGCCGGAGCAGACGGAGCGGCTGCGGCGTCTGTCTTCTTTCGTGCTTGCTTACGAGGCGGAGGAGAAGGAGTACGACGCGCCGGAGCAGCCGGGGCGGCAGCGGGTCTCTTCCGCCCTTGCTGGCGAGGCGGAGAAGGAGGAGGCTGCTGGCTGCTCGGGAGCGCCGGCGCAGGCGGAGAAGGAGGCGGAGTGCCGCCACGCGCCGGAGAAGGAGGCGGAGTGCCGCCACGCGTGCCCTGATCGTCACTCGTCAGAGGAGGAGGCGGTGGAGGAGGCGGAGTGCCCTGACTCGCCGGAGGAGGAGGAGGAGGCGGAGGCGTCCAGTTCGGAAGGTTGATGAGCTCCTTCCGCCATAGGCATGGAGTCTTCAGAGCAGAACCCAGCCTAGTCTCCCCTTCACCGGTAGGGTGGTCAAGCAGGAGGTCCTCAAATCCCTCCGTTATTTCATCCACCATCACCTTAGCATATCCTTCTGGAATCGGCCGGCAGTGATAAGTTGCTCCGGGTCCAGTAGGATAAACAGAGCCAACAGCCGCCTTGACCTTCAAATTCATCCATCGCGCCATAATGTGGCAATGTTGAGACTCCGTGATAGCATCCACGGGATAGCTGGCAGGAGCCGTCAAGACATGCTCCAGATGAAGCAGCTCGGTGGAAGCCACGCTGCTTCTACGCTGAGATGGCGGGGTAGCTTCGGGGGAAGCTTCGGCAGGTCGTTTGCTGCGATCTGCTGCTTCTCGTTCCTCTTCTCGTTCCTCTAGCCCCATTACCCTTTCGTGCAGCGCCTGCAGTTGGCCCTGCTCCAGTTTCTTCCTCCTCTCGTGGGTTTTGTAACCCCCTGCGTCCGGAAAACCAACCTTCCACGGAATGGAGCCTGGCGTGCCTCGTGTCCGTCCAGGGTGCTCAGGTTTCCCGAGGGTCATTGTGAGCTCGTCCTTCTCCCTGTCTGGTACGAACGTCCCTTTCTGCGCTGCATTGATATAGTGTCGAAGGTTCTTGACTGGTAGTTCCAGTTGCTCGTTCGTCCAACGGCACATCCCTGATACAGGGTCCAAGGTTCCGCTAGCCCCGAAGAACCAAGTCCGACAACGGTCTGGCCATCTCATTGTCTCTGGTTCGATCCCTTTTTCAAGCAGATCATTCTCCTCCTTGGACCACTTAGGACGGGCTTTGAGGTAGCCACCTGACCCCGTGCGATGGTGAAGCTTCTTCTTCGCAGCATTTTCCTTGTTCGTCGTCGACATCTTCTTACTCTTTTCAGATGTCTTGTGGGCCACAAATGCAGGCCAGTGATCTTTGATCTTCTCATATTTGCCGATGAATTCTAGTGTCTTTTTTTCCGACAAAATGGTTCAACTCTTTCCTCCACCTCCTAAATAGGGTTGCCATCTTCTTAAGAGCACAAGACTTGATTAATTGCTCTTTAACTGGCTTCTCCGAATCCTCCTCTGGCGGTAGGGTGAAATTTGCCTTCAGCTGAGTCCAAAGATCTTCTTTCTGCATATCATTGACATAAGACACCTCAGGGTAGTCCTTAGGCTTATACCATTGCTGGATGCTGATCGGGATCTTGTCCCTAACAAGAACCCCGCACTGAGCAGAAAATGCGTTCTTTGTCCGGATGGGTTCAATCGGTTCACCGTCGGGCGCGATTTCTATGATCTCAAACCTTTCATCCGAGCTCAACTTTTTCTTCGGGCCTCGTCTCCTTACCAAAGTTGTGCTCGATCCGGAGGGCTAGAAATTAAAAGGAAGAAAGACGAGAGTAATTAATATGTGTACATATACCAAAACAATGAATGCATCAATTAACTAGTCAGCATGGGCTTAACTAATATATATATACCTGGCCGGACTCGGTTCGGTCACCGGAGCAGTCAGCACGGTCTCCTTCTTGTACCTCCATTGGGTCATCACTGGAGCCATCATGAACATAGCCCTCTTCTTGTACCGGCATTAATGGGCCGGAGCCATCATGAACATGGCCCTCTTCTTCACCCAGTCCTTCCTGACCAACGACATCGTTGAAAAATGATGCAATGACATCAGTTCCTTCTGCGATTATCTCCCCCAACATCGCTTCTGTTGCTTCGTCTCGGTAGTGCTGTCAATTATTATTCAAACATGGTACAGATGGATATATATTAGTGGCAAACGTAGAACTAGCTAGCTAATCACAATAAGGAATCATGTTAGTGGCCTCGATGCTGCTTCTCTAGGGTTTGGGATCGCCTCGACACAACGCTTCAAGGGTTTGGGGTGGCCTCGACGACAACGCTCTTTTAACTTGGTAAATTTGGGTGGCCTCGAGAGTTTTGGTCGAGCAAGAGGGCCGAGGGGGGGGGGGTGCTGCCATTGTATAGGGTTATCACGGTCGAGAGGGGGTATATATATCGACCGCCCCTCATTTCGAAGTTATCTCGAGGGGGCGGCGAGGGCGAAGGCGACAGACCCGATAAAACATAAGAAAACGAAGAAGAAATAAAAAGAGGAGAAGAAGAAAGGAATAGAGGAGAAGATCGAAGAAAAAAAGAAGAAGAAAAAAGAGGAGAAGAAGAAAGGAATAGAGGAGAAGAAGAAAAAATAGAATTTTTTTCTATTTTTTTTCTTCTCCTCTATTCCTTTCTTCTTCTCCTCTTCCTTTTCTTCTTTTTTGTTCTTCTTATTTATTTCTCCTCTATTCCTTTCTTTCTTCTTCTCCTCTTCTTTTTCTTCTTCTCCCTCGAGAAAGGAAAATAATTAAGGAAAAGAAAGAAAAGAGGAAGAAGGAACAAGGAAGAAGAAGAAGAAAGGAATAGAGGACAAGAAGAAAAAATAGATTTTTTTTCTATTTTTTCTTCTTCTCCTCTATTCCTTTCTTCTTCTCCTCTTTTTTTTTCTTTTTTTTCTTATTCTTATTTATTTCTCCTCTTCTTTTCCTCTCCTCTTCTTCTCCTTTTCTTCCTCTTCTTATTTTCCTTTTTCCTCTCATTCTTTTTCTTCTTCTTCTTCCTTCTTCCTTCTTCCTCTTTTCTTCCTTTTCCTTATTTTACTTTTTCCTCTACACTAACCTAATTAAAATGCACTAACCTAAAATTGATATCTACTAACAACCTAAATAAAAAGTTAATACATATATGAAAAAACATATATAAATAGAAAATGCTATGAACATTATATTCATACATACATAGCCACATCCATTCATCATATAGCTACCACATGCATATATACATTAATTATATATATGAAAAAATGCAATGAACAAAAAATACACATGTATGTATGAAAAAAAAGCACTGAACACAGAGCCTCGACGGAGGCGGCTCACAACAGGGGTGGCCGGCGAGGGTGACGGCGGTGGCGGCGAGGGCGTCGACGACAACCATGGCGGGCCGGGGCAGGGTTGTGGCCGGCGAGGGCGACGGCGGTGGCGGCGAGGGCGTCGGCGACGACCATGGCGGGCCGGGGTAGGGGCGTGGCCGGCGACGACGGCGACGGTGACGGCGACGACGGGCGCGGGCGGGCGGCGGGCGGCGGGCGGCATCGGGGCAGCGCCTGGTGGCGACGGGGCAGGGGCGACGACGGGGGCGCGCGGACGGCGTCGGGGCGGCACGCGGACGGCGTCTGGGCGGCGGGCGGCGTCGGGGCAGCGGACGGCGTCGATCTGGGCAGCCTGGCGGCGTCGATGGCAACTGGCGATGTGTTCATCAAATTTTCCTAATTGCTGTATATATAGCAAGAGCATTGGTCCCGGTTCGTGAAACCGACCGGGACTAATGCACCCTTTTGTCCCGGTTGGTGCCACCAACCGGGACCAAAGGCCTCTTTTCAGCAGCCCAAAGGGCGGGAAGCGGCGGCCTTTGGTCCCGATTGGTGGCACCAACCGGGACTAATGCCCCCCCTTTTAGTCCCGGTTGGTGCCACCAACCGGGACCAAAGGACCCTGTGCTGCCCGCGTCGGGGCCAAAGTTTAGTCCCACCTCGCTAGTTGAGAAGGGCGCGCAGTGGTTTATAAGCCCCACTGCCGCACCCCTTTCGAGCTCCTCTCCACCGTAGGTTTACGGGCCTATTTGCTACTGCTTTGCCTGATGGGCCTTCTGGGCCTACTGCGGGTCTAAATCCTGGCCCATGGTAGGGTTTCTAGTCGTATTCAGGCGGTGGGGGCCCAGTAGGAGGCATTTTTTTTGTTTTTTTGTTTTCTTTCTTGCTTTATTTATTTTATTTTGTTTCTACTTACAACAAAATACTTATTGTTGCTATTTTTAATTATTTTCCAGTTTTTTTGTTTTGTTTTCTGCATTATTTATTTTCTTTTGTTTTTTACTTTATTTTTTAGTTCTTTTTGCTTTTAGTTTTAGAAAAATTATAAACTTTCTGTTAGTGCCATTAGTTTTCAAATTTGAAAACACTTTTTTTGTTTTTTTGTTTTCTTTCTTGCTTTATTTATTTTATTTTGTTTCTACTTACAACAAAATACTTACTGTTGCTATTTTTAATTGTTTTTTTGTTTTCTTTTCTGCATTATTTATTTTCTTTTGTTTTTTGCTTTATTTTTTAATTCTTTTTGCTTTTAGTTTTAAAAAAACTATAAACTTTTTGTTAGTGCCATTAGTTTTCAAATTTGAAAACACTTTTTTGTTTTTTCGTTTTCTTTCTTGCTTTATTTATTTTATTTTGTTTCTACTTACAACAAAATACTTATTGTTGCTATTTTTAATTATTACGAGGGCCGAACCATAAGACATTGAAGCATTTCAAATGAACTATGAAAAAGTTGAAAGTTTGCATGGTATCATAAATTTACCCACATAGCATGTGCATGTACAAAACGGACAATGGTATCATACTCGTGTGTTACAAAGTTGGCATGGTATCATCATAATAGTTGCGGGAGAAAGTCTTCACTTTTTCTTCGCTTGTGTCATTTGCTTATTGCGTCGTAACCATGGATAATCTTCATCGCTTATCAGGATGCTGGTGTCAGCCTTGACTTTGATGGGAGGAATTTCATGAAACTTTTCATAATCTTCAGACATGTCTGTCTTGCCCTCCACTCCCACGATGTCCCTTTTTCCTGAAAGAACTATGTGGCGCTTTGCCTCATCGTATGATGTATTCGCTTCCTTATCTTTTCTTTTTTCGGTCTGGTAGACATGTCCTTCACATAGATAACCTGTGCCACATCATTGGCTAGGACGAACGGTTCGTCAGTGTACCCAAGATTTTTCAGATCCACTATAGTCATTCCGTACTGTGGGTCTACCTGTACCCCGCCTCCTGACAGATTGACCCATTTGCACTTAGACAAAGGGACCTTAAAATCATGTCCGTAGTCAAGTTCCCATATGTCTACTATGTAACCATAATATGTGTCCTTTCCCCTCTCGGTTGTTGCATCAAAGCGGATACCGCTGTTTTGGTTGGTGCTCTTTTGATCTTGGTTAATCATGTAAAATGCATTCCCATTTATCTCGTATCCTTTCCAAATCGTAACAGTCGAAGATGGTCCCCTGGACAACAAGTACAACTCATCACAAACAGTGTTGTCACCTCTGAGACGTGCTTTCAACCAACTGTTGAAATTCCTCACATGTAATCCAGTCGTTGCACTACTCCGGGTGTTTGGAGCGTAGACTGTTCTTGTGTTCATCGACATATGGGGTCACTGTCGGTGTCAAAACCGGTGGATCTCGGGTAGGGGGTCCCGAACTGTGCGTCCAGGCGGATGGTAACAGGAGACAAGGGACATGATGTTTTACCCAGGTTCGGGCCCTCTTGATGGAGGTAAAACCCTACGTCCTGCTTGATTAATATTGATGATGTGTGTTACAAGAGTAGATCTACCACGAGATCAAGGAGGCTAAACCCTAGAAGGTAGCCTATGGTATGATTGTTGTTCGTCCTACGGACTAAAGCCATCCGGTTTATATAGACATCGGAGAGGGCTAGGGTTACACAGAGTCGGTTACAATGGTAGGAGATCTATATATCCGTATCGCCAAGCTTGCCTTCCACGCCAAGGAAAGTCCCATCCGGACACGGGACGAGGTCTTCAATCTTGTATCTTCATAGTCTTGCAGTCCGACCGATGATGATAGTTCAGCTATCCGGACACCCCCTAGTCCAGGACTCCCTCAGTAGCCCCTAAACTAGGCTTCAATGACAACGAGTCCAGCGCGCATATTGTCTTCGGCATTGCAAGGCGGGTTCCTCCTCCGAATAATTTATAGAAGATTGTGAACACCAGGATAGAGTCCGGCTCTGCAAAATAAATTCCACATACCACCGTAGAGAGAATAATATGTACACAAGTTCAATCTGCTGACGTATTTCGTGGCATGACGTCACACCACTACCAAGCCTTTACTCGAATTGTTTTTATTGTTCCACCTCAGCGCGTTTAGCGAAGCGGTTTCCTTGGCACGTCTTGTCGAGGCAGAGATCGTGTTCCCCTTATTCCGGGATTCTCATAAATAAGGACGTGGGTAACCCAACCGCGCCCGTTGCCACGTCCCCTCCATTGAAGGCGGGCTCCAAACGGTCACGGGAACGGCTCTTGGTATTCTTCCTCTTTATAATGAGACCAAGGCCTGCTCTTTTTCTTCAATCCTCAATCGAATCTGCCCCTCGCTCCTGAGTTCCAACACCCAGGGCTCCAGATTCGGGTACCTTTGACTTTCGACAATGTCCGGCTCCGACCTACGAGGCCGGTGGATGCCCTCTTCCGTCACGGAAGAAGATGTGCTAAAGCTGAGAGACGCCAGGTACTTGACCTACGAGATTTCGCATAGGTTGTCTGCCCGAGGGCAAGTTATTCCTACTCCCGAGCCCAGCGAGAGCGTCGTGTTCGTGCCTCACCTCCGTCGGGGTTTAGGCTTCCCGATGGATCCCTTCGTGAGGGGGCTCATGTTTTACTATGGGCTGGAATTCCATGACTTGGCTCCGGAGTCCATCCTCCACATCTCATCGTTCATTGTCGTTTGCGAAGCCTTCCTCCGCACTACCCCTCACTTTGGCTTGTGGCTCAAAACCTTCAACGTGGAGCCGAAGATGATTGAGGGGCGTCAGGCAGAGTGCGGAGGGGCGGTTATAAGCAAGAGGGCCGATGCTCCATGGCCCGAGGGCTCTTTTGAGGAGGAGCTCGGCTCGTGGCAACAGGAGTGGTTCTATATCACCGCTCCAAGGGGCAGCAGGCAGAAGCCGCCACCCGTCTTCCGTTCGGGCCCTCCACAACGGCTGACGTCATGGGTCAACAAGGGGCTTAACTGGGGGCCGTCCAAAGATGTACCCCTGTTGCAGGACCGGACTCGTGGCCTCCAAGAAAGGGAGATTAATCTGGTCGCAGTGGCACAGGTTATGCTGATCCGGTGCCTTCTGCCC
Source organism: Triticum aestivum (assembly GCF_018294505.1). Taxonomy (NCBI): domain Eukaryota; kingdom Viridiplantae; phylum Streptophyta; class Magnoliopsida; order Poales; family Poaceae; genus Triticum; species Triticum aestivum. Next base: position 642,291,206 of record NC_057813.1, read on the forward strand.
TGCAAACGTCGCTCCCTCCGCCTGTGGGAATTTAATCCGGAGGGGCCACAAGCTCTCCAACACTTCATGGGTTTGACACCCGCGGAGATGTACAAACTGTTCTTCGGATCGCAAGAGATGCATCCGGACTTGACCGAGGACGCCGGCCTAAGCTGCAATCGCCCGGATACTCAAGTAAGTAGCCCTGTGTCCGGACATATTGTCCATTTATTTATCATGGTTTGCCTTTTAACCAGCTATCCCTTGGACAGGAGTGGATAGCGCAAGCAAAACTGATACGGTGTCCGTCCCCCCTCCCTGAGACCATGCCGAATCCCGTGTTAGTCAAAATGTTGGAGTTTGAGCCTTCGGAGGAGAGCGAAGGGGGGCACAGGAAAACTACCACCTCTGCCAAGGAGGCTTTCAGTAAGGGGGGAGTTGAGAGTCCCTCCTTTCAGGGGGAGAAGAGGACTACTTCCGAAGACCCGGAGGCCAAGGCCTCAAAGCGGGGAAAGAAATCTGCACCGGAAGGTCCTGTGCCGGGAAGAGCCCTGGCCGCACAGTCTTCCCATAGGAATCAGCCCTCCAGCGAGCCGTAAGTAAAAAAGGGGGAATTTTGTAATAGGGAACGCCCCTACATTATTTCCAAAGGTAACCGAAGTTTTCACCTTGTAGTTCGGATCTCAGCTCATCTCAGCAGAGCTCAACTTCGGGGGACCTTTGTCCGGAGATGATGGAGAGCGAGACGCCTCCATCTGCCGCCCCATCGGGCGGGGCGGACAACCCTGAGGTGTCATCACGGAGGGTCTCCTCGAGTCCGGCGGGGCCGGAGAGTCCGGCACCCATTGGAGTACGGCCGGTGGAGCTGCAGGATTTGCTCAAGAGGGCGTCTATCTCAGAAGATCACCGCACATTAATGAGTATGGTGATTGAAAGGATCTCAACCACTGAGAGCGGGTTGTATGAGGCCGTCGGAAGCTTGCTGACGGGGTTTGAGGTACGCAAAAAATGACATACCTTTTGACAGTTTTGCACATGAAGTGCGCCCTGTATAGATAGTAGCCCCTAAGACTTGGTATGCTGTCGAAAGCGATAGCATGCCAAGGATCATAATCTTAGTTATAGAATGTCACCTTTCCTATGTGGGTGGCGGAGCATGCGGTGGCCAGCCGGACTGATGGAGTTGCCGAACTGAAGAGGCAACTCGATGTTGCGGATGCGGAAATCGCGCTGGTCAATAAATGACTTAACAAGTCGCAAGGTAGGTGGTTGCTGCGCGGTTGCCTAGTAAGGGAGCTAGCGCCCGTTCCTTACAATTTGTATGCTTGATGCAGATGGCGTCGCTGCTGTGGAAGATCTTCGAGCGGAGCTTGCTCGAGCCAAGGAGCAAGACAGGATAAGTGATGCGGCTGCCTTGAAGGCAGCAGAAGAGCTAAAAGCCGAAAAGGCTGCTCACTGCCAAAGCAGGGAAGAGTTGGCCGGAATGGCCTTGAAATTAAAAGATACTACCGACCGTTGTGAGGTTCTTGAAGGAGAACGCCGAGTGGAGCAAGAGGGCCTGAAGAAGGCTGCCGCCGAAGTCAAGGATGCCCGGAGTGAGATGCGGGCTATGAAGGAGGAACTGCGTCAAGCCGGAGACATTGCGGCTGGAAATCCCTTTCTTCTGCGTAGGAAGTTCACGGATCCGAAGTATGCTCAGCTGGGCCAGTTGTGTGGTGCGGAGGATCCTTATCTGGATTTGGCGGCGAGTGCGGCGGACGCAGTCGTGCACTTCCGAAGGCAGAAGGATCACGAAATGGAAGAGCTTTACTGGTCTCAATTCCATAGTCCGGAGCGTCCACTTCCGTTGACTGATCGGCTGGCTGAGTGGGCTGAGCTGAATAGATTGTCTGGACTTACCATGACGGATGTGGTCGCTCATCTGTGGCCGGAAAGGCCCAAGCCAAAGAGTTATTTTGGCTTGTTGCATCAATTCCTTGGGGCGGTGCCGCATATCAAGGCGATGAAGCGGTCGGCATGCATAGAAGGTGCACGGATGGCCCTCGCCCGTGTGAATACATACTGGGCGGACATGGATGCCACCGCTGTTGCATCCCGGGGTTCGGACAAGAGCTGATTACCCGCCGAGCACTATTTTGAGGAAGTCCTGCAGGGCGCTCGTTTAATAGAGTCACAGTGCTCGAAAGATGTCATGTTCAAATGACGTGTATGATTTGTGAGATCATGTTTATAATGCAATAGCTTTTTATACTTGTGCATTCAAGTATTGAACTATCTCTTGTGCGGCCGTATATGTATGAATAACCTGAAAGTTGCAGTCTTTGGCTTCAGCCCCCACACACATGGTGCGGGGGTGTTTGCAAAAAAGAAAAGCGCTTTTTCACACTTAATCCAACGTCTTGGTCCTTTGAAGGAGGTCATAGCATAGCAAACTATGCAACCGGACTATAATGCTTTATCACTTTCACTTAGCCATAGGAGCTCGAAGGTGGGGCTACTATATAGCCCCTAGAGGCACCGCGCTCTCCGAACTCGGGGCGCGTATGTGCCTGACCGGGAAGCGGTCCTTCATCAAAGCGGAGGAATTCTAAATATTCCAATAGTCGATCGAGTGGTTGACCAGTCACTCGCTATATCATGACAGTCAGTTTTCGGCTTTCTCTACTGAGGTGCTCGCCCGGCCGAACCGGGGCACAATCGCAGTAGTTCTCCTGGTGCCGCGTTGGCCGATGGAGTGGAACGTAAGGCAGCAAAACACAGGAGCCAGGCAAACCCAACATTTGACCAAAGACATGATTCGGGGCTGATGCATATAAGGCCTAACTCGAGACGCCGAACACTCCCTGAGGTGTTCGGTCTTTATGATACCGAGCAGAACAATGCCCTAAGCCCCTAGTGTCCAGGTACAAGCGGGAACTTCTGACGCGGCCGATGCCAAAACGCCAGCCTCCTCCTCGGTTATGGTAGAAAACCGGGGGATGTGTATCAACAAGAGACAGTAAGAAAGGTTTATGCAGGGTCTTAATCTGAAAAGAATCCTTGCAACAGGTCCCTGCTGCACGTCTGCGTCTGTGTCTCCGTTGTGCTGTATCCTGGACGGGTGTAGCACGTGCTTCATCTGTAAAAGAGAAGGACTTAGTTTGGAAGAAATATCGTGCAAAGGATGTATTGAAAATAAAGTATAATTTGGAAGATGAATAAAGTTGAGCTTTATTGGCTCTCATCGTTTATACGCGCAGCCCCTTGTAAAGGGGTATGCGGCTGGGAAGCCCCTTGTTTATTTACGCCGGACTCGCCTAACCGTGTCCGAGGTCTGAATGACATGTTTTTAGGGGCTTTGACCTGCAAGGTCGGATTAGTGTGTGGCTGTCAAGGCGGCCTCACGTTCTCCGTGGTCTAGGAACACTCGGAGTTACTCTTTAAGGAGATTATGCCGCGTGGACCGGGCATTTTAAGTGTAAGAGACGCGTAATGTGTTATTGCGTTAAAGCGGGCGAAAGCTTCGCGTCCCAATAGTGCTTGAAAGCCACTGTGAAATGGGGCGATATGGAGAGTGAGCTTTTCGCGACGGAGGTTGTCGGATGAACCGGACACAACCTCTGGTGGTGCAGAGCCTGTTCAATTGGCTTAAAGGCCTGGCATCACTCCTTTCAAGGAAGTGCTGCTACGGCGAATTTTGGTAGGGTCTATCGCCATTCTGCGGATGGTGTCCTGGTATGGCAGGTGCCGCACTGTGTTTTCGTGTTATCACATGAAGTGAGTTCGCTGTTTTGACCTCTAGTGGGAAAGTCTTCTGTTTTCCGGCGTGCTGCGTGTGGGCTTCGTCGTCGTCTTCGCTTGGTGTGTCGAGCCCCTTGCGTTCGGCGTTAAGTCGGCCGGACTGTTTGAAGACCGAACAATCTCTGTGGGTATGGTTTGCAGGCTTCCCGAAGGTACCATGTATTTGACATAGGCTATCCAGAATCTTGTTGAAGGGTTTCGTAGTAATTTCAAAAAATTTCCTACGCACACGCAAGATCATGTGATGCATAGCAACGAGGGGAGAGTATTGTCTACGTACCCAACGCAGACCGACTGCGGAAGCGATGACACGACGTAGAGGAAGTAGTCGTACGTCTTCTCGATCCAACCGATCAAGCACCGAAACTACGGCACCTCCGAGTTCGAGCACACGTTCAGCTTGATGACGATCCCCGGACTCCGATCCAGCAAAGTGTCGGGGAAGAGTTTCGTTAGCACGACGGCGTGGTGACGATCTTGATGAACTACAGCAGCAGGGCTTCGCCTAAACTCCGCTACAGTATTATTGAGGAATATGGTGGCAGGGGGCACCGCACACGGCTAAGGAATAGATCACGTGGATCAACTTGTGTCAACTTGTGTGTTTTGGGGTGACTCTACCTCAGTATATAAAGGAGCCAAGGGGGGAGAGGGGCGCCGGCCAGGGAGGAGGGCGCAGGAGGAGTCCTACTCCTACCGGGAGTAGGACTCCCCCCCCCCAATCCTATTCCAACTAGGATTCCCAAGGGGGAAAGAGGGAGAGGGGTGGCCGGCCACCTCTCCTAGTCCTAATAGGACTAGGGGAAGGGGGGAGGCGCGCAGCCCCCTTGGGCTGCCCCTTTCTCCTTTCCACTAAGGCCCATGATGGCCCATATGGTTCCCGGGGGGTTCCGGTAACCTCCCGGTAATCCGGTAAAATCCCGATTTCACCCGGAACACTTCCGATGTCCAAACATAGGCTTCCAATATATCAATATTTATGTCTCGACCATTTCGAGACTCCTCGTCATGTCCGTGATCACATCCGGGACTCCGAACAACCTTCGGTACATCAAAATGCATAAACTCATAATATAACTGTCATCGTAACCTTAAGCGTGCGGACCCTACGGGTTCGAGAACAATGTAGACATGACCGAGACACGTCTCCGGTCAATAACCAATAGCGGGACCTGGATGCCCATATTGGCTCCTACATATTCTACGAAGATCTTTATCGGTCAGACCGCATAACAACATACGTTGTTCCCTTTGTCATCGGTATGTTACTTGCCTGAGATTCGATCGTCGGTATCCAATACCTAGTTCAATCTCGTTACCGGCAAGTCTCTTTACTCGTTCCGTAATACATCATCTCACAACTAACATATTAGTTGTAATGCTTGCAAGGGTTATGTGATGTGTATTACCGAGAGGGCCCAGAGATACCTCTCCGACAATCGGAGTGACAAATCCTAATCTCGAAATACGCCAACCCAACATCGACCATTGGAGACACCTGTAGTACTCCTTTATAATCACCCAGTTACGTTGTGACGTTTGGTAGTACCCAAAGTGTTCCTTCGGTAAACGGGAGTTGCATAATCTCATAGTCATAGGAACATGTATAAGTCATGAAGAAAGCAATAGCAACATACTAAACGATCGGGTGCTAAGCTAATGGAATGGGTCATGTCAATCAGATCATTCTACTAATGATGTGACCTCGTTTAATCAAATAACAACTCATTGTTCATGGTTAGGAAACATAACCATCTTTGATTAACGAGCTAGTCAAGTAGAGGCATACTAGTGACACTTTGTTTGTCTATGTATTCACACATGTATTATGTTTCCGGTAAATACAATTCTAGCATGAATAATAAACATTTATCATGATTATAAGGAAATAAATAATAACTTTGTTATTGCCTCTAGGGCATATTTCCTTTAGTCTCCCACTTGCACTAGAGTCAATAATCTAGATTACACTGTAATGATTCTAACACCCATGGAGCCTTGGTGCTGATCATGTTTTGCTCGTGGAAGAGGCTTAGTCAACGGGTCTGCAACATTCAGATCCGTATGTATCTTGCAAATCTCTATGTCTCCCGCCTGGACTAGATCCCGGATGGAGTTGAAGCGTCTCTTGATGTGTTTGGTCCTTTTGTGAAATCTGGATTCCTTTGCCAAGGCAATTGCACCAGTATTGTCACAAAAGATTTTCATTGGACCCGATGCACTAGGTATGACACCTAGATCAGATATGAACTCCTTCATCCAGACTCTTTCATTTGCTGCTTCCGAAGCAGCTATGTATTCCGCTTCACATGTAGATCCCGCTACGACGCTTTGTTTAGAACTGCACCAACTGACAGCTCCACCGTTTAATGTAAACACGTATCCGGTTTGCGATTTAGAATCGTCCGGATCAGTGTCAAAGCTTGCATCAACGTAACCTTTTACGATGAGCTCTTTGTCACCTCCATATATGAGAAACATATCCTTAGTCCTTTTCAGGTATTTCAGGATGTTCTTGACCGCTGTCCAGTGATCCACTCCTGGATTACTTTGGTACCTCCCTGCTAAACTTATAGCAAGGCATACATAGGGGACATCTTTCATATTCTCTCTATCTTCTGCAGTGGTCGGGCATTGAGTCTTACTCAATTTCACACCTTGTAACACAGGCAAGAACCCTTTCTTCGCTTGATCCATTTTGAACTTCTTCAAAATTTTGTCAAGGTATGTGCTTTGTGAAAGTCCAATTAAGCGTTTTTTGATCTATCTCTATAGATCTTAATGCCTAATATGTAAGCAGCTTCACCGAGGTCTTTCATTGAAAAACTTTTATTCAAGTATCCCTTTATGCTATCCAGAAATTCTATATCATTTCCAATCAGTAATATGTCATCCACATATAATATCAGAAATGCTACAGAGCTCCCACTCACTTTCTTGTAAATACAGGCTTCTCCGAAAGTCTGTATAAAACCAAATGCTTTGATCACACTATCAAAACGTTTATTCCAACTCCGAGAGGCTTGCACCAGTCCATAAATGGATCGCTGGAGCTTGCACACTTTGTTAGCTCCCTTTGGATCGACAAAACCTTTCGGTTGCATCATATACAACTCTTCTTCCAGAAATCCATTCAGGAATGCAGTTTTGACATCCATCTGCCAAATTTCATAATCATAGAATGCGGCAATCGCTAACATGATTCGGACGGACTTAAGCATCGCTACGGGTGAGAAGGTCTCGTCGTAGTCAATCCCTTGAACTTGCCGAAAACCTTTTGCGACAAGTCGAGCTTTGTAGACAGTAACATTACCATCAGCGTCAGTCTTCTTCTTAAAGATCCATTTATTCTCAATTGCTTGCCGATCATCGGGCAAGTCAACCAAAGTCCATACTTTGTTCTCATACATGGATCCCATCTCAGATTTCATGGCTTCAAGCCACTTTGCGGAATCTGGGCTCACCATCGCTTCTTCATAGTTCGTAGGTTCATCATGATCTAGTAGCATGACTTCCAGAACAGGATTACCGTACCACTCTCGCGCGGATCTTACTCTGGTTGATCTACGAGGTTCAGTAGTATCTTGATCTGAAGTTTCATGATCATTATCATTGGCTTCCTCACTAACTGGTGTAGGTGTCACTGAAACAGTTTTCTGTGATGAACTACTTTCCAGTAAGGGAGCAGGTACAGTTACCTCGTCAAGTTCTACTTTCCTCCCACTCACTTCTTTCGAGAGAAACTCCTTCTCTAGAAATAATCCATTCTTAGCAACGAATGTCTTGCCTTTGGATCTGTGATAGAAGGTGTACCCAACAGTTTCCTTTGGGTATCCTATGAAGACATATTTCTCCGATTTGGGTTCGAGCTTATCAGGTTGAAGTTTTTTTTTCACATAAGCATCGCAGCCCCAAACTTTAAGAAACGACAACTTTGTTTTTTTGCCAAACCACAGTTCATAAGGCGTCGTCTCAACGGATTTTGATGGTGCCCCATTTAACGTGAATGCGGCCGTCTCTATAGCATAACCCCAAAACGATAGCAGTAAATCGGTAAGAGACATCATAGATTGCACCATATCTAGTAAAATATGATTACGACGTTCGGACACACCATTACGCTGTGGTGTTCCGGGTGGCGTGAGTTGCGAAACTATTCCACAGTTTTTCAAATGTACACCAAACTCGTAACTCAAATATTCTCCTCCACGATCAGATCGTAGAAACTTTATTTTCTTGTTACGATGATTTTCAACTTCACTCTGAAATTCTTTGAACTTTTCAAATGTTTCAGACTTATGTTTCATTAAGTAGACATACCCATATCTGCTTAAATCATCTGTGAAGGTGAGAAAATAACGATATCCGCCACAAGCCTCAATATTCATTGGACCGCACACATCGGTATGTATGATTTCCAACAAATCTGTTGCTCTCTCCATAGAACCGGAGAACGGTGTTTTGTTCATCTTACCCATGAGGCACGGTTCGCAAGTACCAAGCGATTGATAATCAAGTGGTTCCAAAAGTCCATTAGTATGGAGTTTCTTCATGCGCTTTACACCGATATGACCTAAACGACAGTGCCACAAATAAGTTGCACTTTCATTATCAACTCTGCATCTTTTGGTTTCAACATTATGAATATGTGTATAACTACTATCGAGATCTAATAAGAATAGACCACTCTTTAATGGTGCATGACCATAAAAGATATTGCTCATATAAATAGAACAACCATTATTCTCTGATTTAAATGAATAACCGTCTCGCATTAAACAAGATCCAGATATAATGTTCATGCTCAACGCTGGCACCAAATAACAATTATTTAGGTCTAATGTTAATCCCGAAGGTAGATGTAGAGGTAGTGTGCCGACCGCGATCACATCGACTTTGGAACCGTTTCCCACGCGCATCGTCACCTCGTCCTTTGCCAGTGCTCGCTTATTCCGTAGTCCCTGTTTCGAGTTGCAAATATTAGCAACAGAACCAGTATCAAATACCCAGGTGCTACTACGAGCTCTAGTAAGGTACACATCAATAACATGTATATCACATATACCTTTGTTCACCTTGCCATCCTTCTTATCCGCCAAATACTTGGGGCAGTTCCGCTTCCAGTGACCAGTCTGCTTGCAGTAGAAGCACTCAGTTTCAGGCTTAGGTCCAGACTTGGGTTTCTTCTCTTGAGCAGCAACTTGCTTGCCGTTCTTCTTGAAGTTCCCCTTCTTCTTCCATTTTCCCTTTTTCTTGAAACTAGTGGTTTTGTTAACCATCAACACTTGATGCTCCTTCTTGATTTCTACCTCCGCAGCTTTCAGCATTGCGAAGAGCTCGGGAATAGTCTTGTTCATCCCTTGCATATTATAGTTCATCACGAAGCTCTTGTAGCTTGGTGGCAGTGATTCGAGAATTCTGTCGATGACGCAATCATCCGGAAGATTAACTCCCAATTGAATCAAGTGATTATTATACCCAGACATTTTGAGTATATGCTCACTGACAGAACTGTTCTCCTCCATCTTGCAGCTATAGAACTTATTGGAGACTTCATATCTCTCAATCCGGGCATTTGCTTGAAATATTAACTTCAACTCCTGGAACATCTCATATGCTCCATGACGTTCAAAACGTCGTTGAAGTCCCGATTCTAAGCCGTAAAGCATGGCACACTGAACTATCGAGTAGTCATGAGCTTTGCTCTGCCAGACGTTCATAACATCTGGCGTTGCTCCAGCAGCAGGCCTGGCACCCAGCGGTGCTTCCAGGACGTAATTCTTCTGTGCAGCAATGAGGATAATCCTCAAGTTACGGACCCAGTCCGTGTAATTGCTACCATCATCTTTCAACTTTGCTTTCTCAAGGAACGCATTAAAATTCAATGGAACAACAGCACAAGCCATCTATCTACAATCAACATAAACAAGCAAGATACTATCAGGTACTAAGTTCATGATAAATTTAAGTTCAATTAATCATATTACTTAAGAATTCCCACTTAGATAGACATCCCTCTAATCTTCTAAGTGATTACGTGATCCAAATCAACTAAACCATGACCGATCATCACGTGAGATGGAGTAGTTTTCAATGGTGAACATCGTTTATGTTGATCATATCTACTATATGATTCACGCTCGACCTTTTGGTCTCCGTGTTCCGAGGCCATATCTGCATATGCTAGGCTCGTCAAGTTTAACCTGAGTATTCTGCGTGTGCAAAAACTGGCTTGCACCCGTTGTAGATGGACGTAGAGCTTATCACACCCGATCATCACGTGGTGTCTAGGCACGACGAACTTTGGCAACGGTGCATACTCAGGGAGAACACTTCTTGATAATTTAGTGAGAGATCATCTTATAATGCTACCGTCAATCAAAGCAAGATAAGATGCATAAAAAGATAAACATCACATGCAATCAATATAAGTGATATGATATGGCCATCATCATCTTGTGCTTGTGATCTCCATCTCCGAAGCACCGTCATGATCACCATCGTCACCGGCGCGACACCTTGATCTCCATCGTAGCATCGTTGTCGTCTTGCCAATCTTATGCTTTCACGACTATCACTACCGTTTAGTAATAAAGTAAAGCATTACATCGTGATTGCATTGCATACAATAAAGCGACAACCATATGGCTCCTGCCAGTTGCCGATAACTTGGTTACAAAACATGATCATCTCATACAATAAAATTCAGCATCATGCCTTGACCATATCACATCACAACATGCCCTGCAAAAACAAGTTAGACGTCCTCTACTTTCTTGTTGCATGTTTTACGTGGCTGCTACGGGCTTAAGTAGGAACCAATCTCACCTACGCATCAAAACCACAACGATAGTTTGTCAAATAGACTCCGTTTTAACCTTCGCAAGGACCGGTCGTAGCCATACTTGGTTCAACTAAAGTTGGAGAGACAGTCGCCCGCAAGCCATCTCTGTGCAAAGCACGTCGAGGGAACCGGTCTCGCGTAAGCGTACGCGTAAGGTTGGTCTGGGTCGTCTCGTCCAACAATACCGCCGAACCAAAGTATGACATGCTGGTAGGCAGTATGACTTGTATCGTCCACAACTCACTTGTGTTCTACTCGTGCATATAACATCAACATCAATAACCTAGGATCTGATACCACTGAAGGGTTTCGTAGTAATTTCAAAAAATTTCCTACGCACACGCAAGATCATGTGATGCATAGCAACGAGGGGAGAGTATGGTCTACGTACCCAACACAGACCGACTGCGGAAGCGATGACACGACGTAGAGGAAGTAGTCGTACGTCTTCTCGATCCAACCGATCAAGCACCGAAACTACGGCACCTCTGAGTTCGAGCACACATTCAGCTCGATGACGATCCCCGGACTCCGATCCAGCAAAGTGTCGGGGAAGAGTTTCGTCAGCACGACGGCGTGGTGACGATCTTGATGAACTACAGCAGCAGGGCTTCGCCTAAACTCCGCTACAGTATTATTGAGGAATATGGTGGCAGGGGGCACCGCACACGGCTAAGGAATAGATCACGTGGATCAACTTGTGTCAACTTGTGTGTTTTGGGGTGCCTCTACCTCAGTATATAAAGGAGCCAAGGGGGGAGAGGGGCGCTGGCCAGGGAGGAGGGCGCAGGAGGAGTCCTACTCCTACCGGGAGTAGGACTCCCCCCCCCCAATCCTATTCCAACTAGGATTACCAAGGGGGAAAGAGGGAGAGGGGTGGCCGGCCACCTCTCCCAGTCCTAATAGGACTAGGGGAAGGGGGGAGGCGCGTAGCCCCCTTGGGCTGCCCCTTTCTCCTTTCCACTAAGGCCCATGATGGCCCATATGGTTCCCGGGGGGTTCCGGTAACCTCCCGGTAATCCGGTAAAATCCCGATTTCACCCGGAACACTTCCGATGTCCAAACATAGGCTTCCAATATATCAATCTTTATGTCTCGACCATTTCGAGACTCCTCGTCATGTCCGTGATCACATCCGGGACTCCGAACAACCTTCGGTACATCAAAATGCATAAACTCATAATATAACTGTCATCGTAACCTTAAGCGTGCGGACCCTACGGGTTCGAGAACAATGTAGACATGACCGAGACACGTCTCCGGTCAATAACCAATAGCGGGACCTGGATGCCCATATTGGCTCCTACATATTCTACGAAGATCTTTATCGGTCAGACCGCATAACAACATACGTTGTTCCCTTTGTCATCGGTATGTTACTTGCCTGAGATTCGATCATCGGTATCCAATACCTAGTTCAATCTCGTTACTGGCAAGTCTCTTTACTCGTTCCGTAATACATCATCTCACAACTAACATATTAGTTGTAATGCTTGCAAGGCTTATGTGATGTGTATTACCGAGAGGGCCCAGAGATACCTCTCCGACAATCGGAGTGACAAATCCTAATCTCGAAATACGCCAACCCAACATCGACCATTGGAGACACCTGTAGTACTCCTTTATAATCACCCAGTTACGTTGTGACGTTTGGTAGTACCCAAAGTGTTCCTCCGGTAAAAGGGAGTTGCATAATCTCATAGTCATAGGAACATGTATAAGTCATGAAGAAAGCAATAGCAACATACTAAACGATCGGGTGCTAAGCTAATGGAATGGGTCATGTCAATCAGATCATTCTACTAATGACGTGACCTCGTTTAATCAAATAACAACTCATTGTTCATGGTTAGGAAACATAACCATCTTTGATTAACGAGCTAGTCAAGTAGAGGCATACTAGTGACACTCTGTTTGTCTATGTATTCACACATGTATTATGTTTCCGGTAAATACAATTCTAGCATGAATAATAAACATTTATCATGATTATAAGGAAATAAATAATAACTTTGTTATTGCCTCTAGGGCATATTTCCTTCACTTGTTTAGGTTGGATAGCTCGTCACTGTTGTCCTTGAGGGGCAGTGTTTTGTTGTTCGACCGAGAGCTTTTGAATCCGGCGTTGACCGCCGTGCTATTTGGGCCATCTTCCTTATTCCGGCGCTGATCTTTTCTGCGTCGTGATTTCCCATTTCCATCCCTGACTTCGGACGTACTCGGGTCGCTGGTGCTGCATCTAGCCAGCCAGCTGTCTTCCCCGGCGCAAAAGCGGGTCATGAGGCTTGTTAGTGCGGCCATTGTTCTAGGTTTTTCCTGGCCGAGGTGTCTGGCGAGCCATTCGTCTCGGACGTTGTGTTTAAAGGCTGCTAAGGCTTCGGCGTCCGGAAAGTCGACTATTTAGTTCTTTTTGGTGAGGAACCTATTCCAGAATTTGCGTGCTGACTCTCCGGGCTATTGAGTTATGTGACTTAAATCGTCTGCATCCGGAGGGCGGACATGAGTCCCTTGAAAATTTGCTCGAAATGCATCCTCGAGCTCTTCCCAACTTCCAATGGTATTTTCTTGGAGGCTTTTGAGCCAATGCCGAGCTGGCCCTTTGAGCTTGAGGGGTAGGTATTTTATGGCATGGAGATCGTCTCCTCTGGCCATATGTATGTGTAGGATATAATTTTCAATCCAGACTCCGGGGTCTGTTGTTCCGTCATATGCCTCTATGTTTACGGGTTTGAATCCCGCTGGAAATTCATGATCCAGTACCTCGTCGGTGAAACATAGTGGGTGTGCGGCGCCCCTGTATTTGGGTGTGCCGTTGTCTTCAAACGCTCGGCGGGTTGTGTTGCTTCGTGGAGTCTTCTTTTTTGGCCCGTAGATAGACCTGACCGGGTCATCCTTTTTTCGAGGATCTTTATGCTGATCATGTGCCGGCTTGTATACGGAGCCCCTTGCTTCTCTTAGCCTGTCATCTGGTCGTCTATCCGGCCAAGCGGCCTCTTTCTTTTTTGACTGTGGAGGCTCTAAGGCCTCCTCGTCGAATTCGGGCAACAGCTTGCGCTTCGGGTAACTCTTTGCCTGGCGACTAGCGTCATATTTATCTGGGGTATTGAGTACTTTGCTCCATCTCATTCTGAGTGCGTCTTCTGTTGTTTTGAGCTGCGGCTTTTGCTTCTTCAAACTTCTTGCAGTAGCGACGAGCCTTTTATGAAGGTTCTTATGCTCTGGTGATGTGTTCGGCGTGAGATCGTCTAGGCTCTTGTTTTCGCCGGGGATGGGTTGCTTGTCAATTTCACCGTGTTCGGATGATTGCTTGGTGGCGTGTTTGCCGTCCACTGCTTCGCCCTACTCTAGGGCCGGGTCTTTATGGGTGCGGTTTTTATCGAGGCGGGGCTTCGGGCGGCGCTTGCGTCGCCGTTTTGGTTGATTGCTGGGGGAGTTGTCCTTCGCCATGTCCCGTTGTTCCTCATTATCGCTTCCTTTTGGTGTATCCACCATGTATACGTCGTGAGTTGGGGTGGCTTTCCAGTGCCCGATAGGCGCTGGTTCTTGGTCGTCTCCGGCATCGTCGTCCATACCGTCGATGTCTTCAGAGTCGAAGTCTAGCATGTCGGTTAGATCGTCGACAGTGGCTACTAGGTGGGTGGTGGGTGGGCGTTGAATTTCTTCATCGTCTGCATCCCAACCGTCCTGACCGCAGCCCGGCCGGGGCTCTCCTGATAACGAGAGATACTTTAGCGAGCTCAAGATGACGCCGAAAGATGAGTGTTGAAAGATGTCCGCGGCGGTGAACTCCATGATCGGCGCCCAACCGGATTCGGTTGGAGGAGCGCGGGAGGTTCGGAGTCCGGCAAGGAGTCCGGCACCTCAGAGTCACGGGCTTCATGAGGGACAAGATTAGTGTTCGGCTCTATCGCCGCAGAGGTTGCAGCCCCCGAGGCGGTGTCTAGCCATCTGTCCTCGATCTGCGCAGCCGGCTCCGAATTGAAGATCGGAGCGGGCTCGAGTGCGGCCTCCAGGGTACTGTCCGGCTGCAGAGCTAGATCATGCTCGTCGTGACAGTGCGGCACGCTTGGCTGTGGCTCGAATCCATCGAAGATCAAGTCCCCGCGGATGTCAGCCGTGAAGTTCAAACTTCCAAATCTGACCTGACGGCCAGGGGCATAGCTTTCGATCTGCTCCAGATGGCTAAGCAAATTGGCCCGCAGTGCAAAGCCGCCGAATACGAAGATCTGTCCGGGGAGGAAGGTCTCACCCTGGACTGCATCGTTGATGATGATCGAAGAAGCCATCGAGCCTATCGGTGACGACACAGAGGAACTCTCAATGAAAGCACCAATGTCGGTGTCAAAACCGGCGGATCTCGGGTAGGGGTCCCGAACTATGCATCCAGGCGGATGGTAATAGGAGACAAGGGACACGATGTTTTACCCAGGTTCGGGCCCTCTTGATGGAGGTAAAACCCTACGTCCTGCTTGATTAATATTGATGATGTGTGTTATAAGAGTAGATCTACCACGAGATCAAGGAGGCTAAACCCTAGAAGCTAGCCTATGGTATGATTGTTGTTCGTCCTACGGACTAAAGCCATCCGGTTTATATAGACGTCGGAGAGGGCTAGGGTTACACAGAGTCTGTTACAATTGTAGGAGATCTATATATCCGTATCGCCAAGCTTGCTTTCCACGCCAAGGAAAGTCCCATTCGGACACGGGACGAGGTCTTCAATCTTGTATCTTGATAGTCTTGGAGTCCGGCCGATGATGATAGTTCGGCTATCCGGACACCCCCTAGTCCAAGACTCCCTCAGTCACCAAGGTAGAGTTCTGTAGAACTGTGTAGTGCGCTTGAGACCAAGAATATCCGTCCTTGCATATTATTGAGTCCCTTCCAAGCATGCCTTTTCCAGTCAGTCTCCCCTCATACCGAGATTGAGGGAGACCTATCTTCTTAAGGCCAGGAATGAAGTCAACACAAAACCCGATGACATCCTCTGTTTGATGGCCCATGGAGATGCTTCCTTCTGGCCTAGCGCGGTTACGGACATATTTCTTTAGGACTCCCATGAACCTCTCAAAGGGGTACATATTGTGTAGAAATACGGGGCCCAGAATGACAATCTCGTCAACTAGATGAACTAGGACATGCGTCATGATATTGAAGAAGGATGGTGGGAACACCAGCTCGAAACTGACAAGACATTGCACCACATCACTCCTTAGCCTTGGTATGATTTCTGGATCGATCACCTTCTGAGAGATTGCATTGAGGAATGCACATAGCTTCACAATGGATAATCGGACGTTTTCCAGTAGAAGCCCCCTCAAAGCAACCGGAAGCAGTTGCGTCATAATCACGTGGCAGTCATGAGACTTTAGGTTCTGAAACTTTTTATCTGACATATTTATTATTCCTTTTATATTCGACGAGAAGCCAGTCGGGACCTTCATACTAAGCAGGCATTCAAAGAAGATTTCCTTCTCTTCTTTGGTAAGAGCATAGCTGGCAGGACCTTCATACTGATTTGGAGGCATGCCGTCTTTTTCATGCAAAGTTGTAGGTCCTCTCGTGCCTCAGTTGTATCTTTTGTCTTTCCATACACGCCCAAGAAGCCTAGCAGGTTCACACAAAGGTTCTTCGTCACGTGCATCACGTCGATCGAAAAGCGGACCTCTAGGTCTTTCCAGTAGGGTAGGTCCCAAAATATAGATTTCTTCTTCCACATGGGTGCGTGTCCCTCAACGTCACTCGGAACAGCTAGTCCGTTGGGGCCCTTTCCAAAGATTACGTGTAAATCATTGACCATAGCAAGTACGTGATCACTGCTACGCATGGCAGGCTTCCTCCGGTGATCTGCCTCGCCTTTGAAATGCTTGCCTTTCTTTCGACATTGATGGTTGGTCGGAAGAAATCGACGATGGCCCAGGTACACATTCTTCCTGCAGCTTCCCAGGTATATACTATCGGTGTCAAGTAAACAGTGCGTGCATGCATGGTATCCCTTGTTTGTCTGTCCTGAAAGGTTACTCAGAGCGGGCCAATCGTTGATGGTCACGAACAGCAACGCCTTTAGGTGATATTCCTCCTGTTTGAGCTCATCCCACGTACGTACACCATTTCCATTCCGCAGCTATTAAAGTTCTTCAACTAATGGCCTTAGGTACACATCAATGTCGTTGCCGGGTTGCTTAGGGCCTTGGATGAGAACTGGCATCATAATGAACTTCCGCTTCATGCACATCCAAGGAGGAAGGTTATACATACATAGAGTCACGGGCCAGGTGTTGTCATTGATGCTCTGCTCCCCGAAAGGATTAATGCCATCCACACATAAATCAAACCATACTTTCCTTGGGTCACTTGCAAACTCATCCCAGTACTTTCTCTCGATTTTTCTCCACTGCGACCCGTCAGCGGGTGCTCTCAACTTCCCGTCTTTCTTACGGTCCTCATTGTGCCATCGCATCAACTTGGCATGCTCTCCGTTTCTGAACAGACATTTCAACCGTGGTATTATAGGAGCATACCACATCACCTTCGCAGGAACCCTATTCCTGGGGGGCTCGCCGTCAATATCACCAGGGTCATCTCGTCTGATCTTATACCGTAATGCACCGCATACTGTGCATGCATTCAGATCCTTGTACGCACTGTGGTAGAGGATGCAGTCACTAGGGCATGCATGTATCTTCTGCACCTCCAATCCTAGAGGGCGTATGACCTTCTTTGCTGCGTATGTACTGTCGGGCAATTCGTTATCCTTTGGAAGCTTCTTCTTCAATATTTTCAGTAGCTTCTCAAATCCTTTGTCAGGCACAGCATTCTCTGCCTTCCACTGCAGCAATTCCACTACGGTACCGATCTTTGTGTTGCCATCTTCGCAATTGGGGTACAACCCTCTTTTGTGGTCCTCTAACATGCGATCGAACTTCAGCTTCTCCTTTTGACTTCCACATTGCGTCCTTGCATCGACAATGATCCGGCGGAGATCATCATCATCGGGCACATCGTCTGGTTCCTCTTGATCTTCAGCAGCTTCGCGTGTTGCAGCATCATTGTGCACATCGCCTGGTTCCTCATGATCTTCAGTAGCATCACCGTATTCAGGGGGCACATAGTTGTCATCGTACTTTTCTTCTTCGCCGTCTTCCATCATAACCCCTATTTCTCCGTGCCTCGTCCAAACATTATAGTGTGGCATGAAACCCTTGTAAAGCAGGTGGGTGTGAAGGATTTTCCGGTCAGAGTAAGACTTCGTATTCTCACATATAGGGCATGGACAACACATAAAACCATTCTGCTTGTTTGCCTCAGCCACTTCGAGAAATTCATGCATGCCCTTAATGTACTCGGAGGTGTGTCTTGAACCGTACATCCATTGCCGGTTCATCTGCATGCATTATATATAATTTAGTGTGTCAAAAATCATTACAGAACATCATGAATAGATAATTAAGTGACCAAATTAATAGAATTTCATCATCACATTAAAACCAAAGTACATACATAGTTCTCATCTAACAACATAAAGCTCTGCAGAGCATCTAAATTAATTAAACCATACATTGAAACTATGTAAAACATTTCAATGCGAAAACAAATGCGATCATATTCGCAACCAATGTAACAACTGATCCAACGGCATAATGATACCAGGCCTCGGTATGAATGACATATTTTCTAATCTTTCTAATCTTCAAGCGCATTGCATCCATCTTGATCTTGTGATCATCCACGACATCCGCAACATGCAACTCCAATATCATCTTCTCCTCCTCAATTTTTCTAATTTTTTCCTTCAAGAAATTGTTTTTTTCTTCAACTAAATTTAACCTCTCGATAATAGGATCGGTTGGAATTTCCGGTTCAACAACCTCCTAGATAAATAAAATCTATGTCACGTTGGTCGGCATAATTGTCATAAACAATAGATGAACCAATAGTTATGAATAGATAATATATACCACATCCGAATCATAGACAGGACGAGGGCCGACGGGGGCGGATACCAAAACCATCGCACTATATAAGATGCAATAATAAAAGTAAGAAAATTATACAAGTATCTATATATATAAACATACAAGTAAGATTTTTTTTCCTTTCAGAAAGAAGATAAGAACAAGAGGCTCACCACGGTGGTGCCGGCGACGAGATCGGCACGGGCGATCGACGGCGGTGAAGACGGGGACGGGACGTGAAGGACCGCTAAACCTAGACAAATATTGAGGAAAATGGAGCTTGAAGATCGAGCTTGGAGAGGAGAAAGCTTAAGTAGTGTGGCTCGGGCATTCCATCGAACACCTCGTGTGCATAGGAGGTGAGCTAGAGCACCACAAAGCTCTCTCCTCGCCGGCAACGAATAACAGAGCACTGAGAGTGCTCTGCTCGCGGGCGTATATATAGGCAATTAATTGGTCCCGGTCTGTGGCTTGAACCGGGACTAAAGGGAAGCCTTTGGTCCCGGTTCAGGCCACCAACCGGGACCAATGGTGGTGGGCCAGGACCAAGGCACATTGGTCCCGGTTCGTCCCACCAACCGGGACCAAAAGGTCCAGACGAACCGGGACCAATGGCCCACGTGGCCCGGCCAGCCCCCGGGGCTCACGAACCGGGTCCAATGCCCCCATTGGTCCCGGTTCTGGATTGAACCGGGACTAATGGGCTGACCCGGCCTGGACCAATACCCCCTTTTCTACTAGTGGTGTCATATCATATATGGCAAAAAATAACACAAATAGCTCAATCAAGTCTCGGCATATTATGTTTTAGAAAATAATTTTGAATTTGTGAAATTACAATACTTCGTCTTGAGTTATGCAAGTACAACAAAGAAAGAAACAATAGTCCTACAATTACAACAAAACGGTGACGATTGTTTTGTTCAAAGGATAAATAGTCTCTATGTCTTTAAACGAACAAGCATGTGGGATTAAATGGGTGCAATGTCGTATTTCCACGGACCAGCGGGCGGCTGATGCGGGCGATCCATGCATCCAGCTGGTAAATGGCAAGCATTTCGGGGTGGACGGCCGGTGGCGAAAGGCGGGTAAGGGATGGGGCGACAAGGCAAGCGGCCGAGGGGAGGGAAGCACGGTGATCGGCGATGTCCAAAATGCAGACAAGCAATCGAGACGGGTGATTAGGTTTGGATGGCCGGCTCCTGCATTCATGTCTATAGACTCGTCTCCATTTGTCCGTGGACAGATGCGGCAGAAAATTTATAGATCAGCATTGAAAATGCCCTAATACTAGGTATGATCACATGGTAGATCGAAGTTGTCTCTAATAATAACGTGGTAGAGATCGAAGAGTCCTAACTTTTTTCATTTTTTCTGTTTGCAATCTACGAGAGTAGAGTTTCCGTCGAGTTGAACGATGGAATTGATCTAGCTAGCTTCTACCGGGCTCATGTATGTACAGGAGTCTTTGGCTGGACACACATAGTGTTGCTAGTGGTAGAAAAAACAGTCAAGCTGCTTCTATGATTGGCTAGGTTTGCATGTACGTGTACAGCTTCAGCTGAATTAGTTCTAGTAGTGTAAAACCAACAAAATCTGGAAAAGTTGACATATAGTGAAAATAGTCTGCAAAATGCTGGGTGTGCCACGGCGGCACACCCTCTAGGTCCGCCAATTCTCCCGTATGTACTGAAAACATACAATATGCCAGTCTACTGCCATATTGCGCCGATTGTGGAACTCGCCAAAAGGCAAACAATCGAGCCTGCTACGCATCGATAGAAGTTTGCCGAGTTTGGTTCGCCATAAACTCACCGAAATGTGGCACTGGGTAATGACGACACACTGCTACGCGTCGAGACTTTACTGGATGGATAACTACCGAGCTCCAAACTTGGCAAACAATTTGCCCAGTTTCGTTCGTTACAAACTCTGCGAAATGTGGCTTAGGGTAATAATGCATTGCCACGTGACGGGCCCTTACTGGATGGGAGACTGCCGAGTTCCAAACTCAGCAAACAATTTGCCCAATTCTGCTGACTACCGAACTCGGCATATATTTTCTACTGGGCAATAAGTGCTAACACGTGGCTAATTTCTATTCGACAAACTTTGTAGAGTTTAGTGCACTAAAACTCAGCAAACTATCGCAGCATGTGTTATGTCCGTTAACGGCCCGTCCCTCTGACGGTGTGGTTCGCCGAGTTTTTTCTGATAGAAATTTGGCCAACATTATTTAAATATTCACTGAGTTCGCGCTTGAGAGTATTAATGATTGCCAGGCCCATCCAGTCAAGTGTGATGCACCAAGTTGAAACTCAGCGAAGAGTTCGCCGAGTCTAATATAGGCTTTGCCGAGTTCTTTGAAACTCGGCAGAAAAAGACGATTCTAGTAGTGTGAATCGAACACTCCTAAGTTCATATATGCATCATGCATCCCCGTGAAAACAACATTCACAAAAATATCCTTACAGTATCTCTAGAGTTCATCCCCAGTAAGATGCATTTAATGTTTGCTACCACTATAGGGATACGTGTATGGAAGACAAAATTTTTGCCTACACAATCACACCCAAGATCATTTTATGAAGACACAGCCAATAATATGTAGATCTAGTTTGTTATGAATAACGTGTGGCGGAAGTAGATGTTGATGTAGCGTGTCGTTCATCCCCAGTAGTACGCTTTGGGTCAACGTCTGGGCTTGCGATCCAACGCTGGCTATACGGTGCAGTCTGCGCGCGCCACTGCACCACACGACCAGTCTCTGCCCTCGCGCGCACGGTCCAGAAAGCGCGACTGCTGGAAGTTTGTACTGTACTTCCTCCGTTCTTAAATATTTGTCTCTCTAAAGATTTCAACAGATGACTACATACGGAATAAAATGAGTGAATCTATATTTTAAAATATGTCTATATACATCCGTATATGATAGTTCATTTGAAATTCTAAAAAGATAAATATTTAGAAACGGAGGGAGTACCATGCATGCATGGAAGTCTTGCGCGTATTGCCAACACGTCCTGGAGAATTTCATGTCTGTGTGTGTGCAGTGGAGCTGTGTACACGACACGGCATCCGCGTCCCAGACTTTTTCTTCGTGGACAAGTATGCGCGACGTACACGATGGAATATGGCCCAACCGGGCAGCTGTATATATAGTATACCGCTGCAAACCCTGTAACTAACCCAAGTGTGCTTGGACACCAGAGAGTTACTGTAGTTAACATGGCAATGTCACCACTTGCTGTGTATGCCGCCATCCTGCTGCTCGCGTTGGCGGCGGGCGGCGCCGAGGCCCAGGACGTGGGCTCAACCATCACGCAGGCCATGTTCGAGAGCATGCTGCCCAACCGCGACCCCTTCTATACGTACGACGCCTTCATCACCGCCGCCAAAACCTTCCCGGATTTCGGCACCACCGGCCAACTTATGAAGCGCGAGCTCGCAGCCTTCTTCGGCCAGACCTCGCACGAGACCACCGGCGGTACGCGCGTACCCATACTTTTTTTGCTGCACCAAAACGTACGTACGTCTTCCAGTGAGTTCATATACGACTCTGATTGGTCGTGCTTGTGCTGTATGTGTATGCAGGAGGCTCAGAAGGGGGATACAAGTTCATAGAGGAGATAAACAAGAACGATCCACTCTACTACGGACGGGGACCGATTCAGTTGACAGGGCAGTCCAACTACAGGGCCGCCGGGGCCGCGCTGAACCAGCCCCTGGAGAGCAACCCGGAGATAGTGGCCAATAACCCGGTGGTCTCCTTCCAGACGGCCCTCTGGTACTGGATGACGGAGCAGTCGCCCAAGCCGTCCTGCCACAACGTCATCCTGGGCAACTGGAAGCCCACGGACGCCGACAACGCCGCCGGCCGGCTGCCCGGCTACGGCGTCATCACAAACATCATCAACGGCGGGGTCGAGTGCGGCATGGGCCAGATGCCAAACGACCCCAACGCGGACCGCATCGCCTACTACAAGCGCTACTGCGACATGCTCAACACCACCTACGGCGACAACCTTGACTGCTACTCCCAGAAGAATTTCGCTGCCTAGTTTTACTATTGAGCTTAGCTTACCACAGCGCAGTGTACGCAACTAAATTCTATGTCTATCCATTATGAATAATAAGTGGCATACGCCATCGTGGAATAAAGATCCATCGGTACGGTTGCGCAGTATGAACTTCCTAGCGCCATTCATTTCGTTCTTCAGAGTTCTATAAAAGTTTGAGTAAATAGGAAGCCCTTTCTTTACTGTATGCAAATTCCATTTTTTTTTCAACGATTTTCCCATCGAGACCAGTCAGATGAGAAACATAAAACTTAGGACTACAAATAAGACCGTGCTCCTTCTTTTTCATAAAATGGGGTGGTTTGGTTGTTGATCCGTTAATCAAATAAATTAGATCGTTAGATCGAATCAAGAATTTCATTATATCCATTTCTTATACCTTCTATTTTATATGATATTTCATAAGAATAAACCATAGGGATAGGGTCTAGAATAGAAGTAATAAAGTGAATAAAAAGTGGGGGCAATCTTAATATTGCTAATATTTTTTTTAGAAACACCTGTAATTTTATTCATACTCATAACAACTAGCGGTGCGACCCGCGCATTTGCATGGCTAGATTTTCAAAATATATGTCCGCATGCTATTTTTAATTTTTATATTGTCTCCAGATCTAAATTTGATCATTAGGTTCATATGAATATGCTATATTGAATGTTTGTATAGCAAGTAAGTCATTGATAAATTAATACTTTTTCCGTTGGACAAGTAAACATTATTGCAGCTGATGTTAGAATTTTGTGCAAAGCACATTCTTCCAACTCTTTACGATATTAAGAAATTTATAAATATTTTTTGTCAAGAACTAAATCAAATATTGATGTCGTACATTTGAACATGTTTTTAACTTCCTCCATCTGTCTCATCATTAGCGTGTTTTGTACGTTGTGTATTCATGACTATATTTTATGGAAAATACTTAATTTATACAAAAGAATTCACATGTCTTATTTCTTTTTTGAATCTCATTGTAAAAAAGAACATGTATCATCATTATTTAGTACAAAAATGCAAGAATGAAAATATAATTTACTGGCACTTGCATCTTGATGTTTGTATTTATGGTGTCAATAGTAAATCCATTATTTAGTTGTGCCATCATCCTAATGTAGGCATAATTTATTAGTAAAAAATTAGACAAACTCATCAAGCATACATAATTGGCATATTCATATATATTCTAGAGCTATACCACTCCTCCATGATTGTTGTATTTGTCGCTCCCTCGTCATCCTCATTTCTTTCCAAATATATAATTTGACTCGATTTGTTGCTCGTCGCTCTTTTAGTCTCCTTGAACACAATTATTGTGATGATAAAGTCATCAAACAAAGATACTTGGGATACTCTCATAGATTCTCCTAGATTTTTCTGGCTTTTTCATGATGATTGTATGTGTCCTTCTCCTAATATAATTATATAGTGTTCTATATGTTCCAAAATATATGGCACACTTGAATATTTAAAGTTTCATATTCACAATTTCAGCTATGGTTTTCATTTGTAATACTTCAAAAAATATAAAAATGGCATATATGAATAAAAAATTCGCATTCAATACAATAGTTTTATTCTTACCTATTCAACCCATATAATGTTGATTATATTAGTGGTCAAACTATGAAAACTTTGGCTGCAAGTTCAGTTATATGTCTTGTATTTTGAAATGGATGTGTAGTTTACTCATTCATGTACATTATTCACGCATTTATTTTGGGTCTCACTTAGATGTTCACATGTATGTATTTTGGATCTAACTTGTATGTACTTGATAATCTCTATTACCCACTTTTTCCATGTATGAACACATCTGTTCCTTTTATTTAGTACAAAAAGTTTTTCTAAAAAAGTTTGTTATATATCCATAGTGTAAATTATGAAGCACTAAAGCTGGTGGAGTCTGGACTGATTATTTTTCATAAATGGGGCATTAAGGCCCGTATTGTAATTGGGCTCGTCTTTTTATTCTGGGGTGGTCGGGCTGTACCTTTTTTATCTGAGGGAAGAAAGAAGACTTGATGGGACTGTTCCTTCATTAAACTTGCTGGTCACCTTTTCTTGTACATCTCCTTGTCCTATACATGATATATGTCAAATTCTTGTCCTATTAGAATCCGAACTGGAATAGATCACATGCCTTCTTAATTGCACGTACTATGGGGCTGTAAACTTGCAAGTCTTCTTGCCTACGCAATTACGCTTTGCACTTTTCTACCATAAAACATGTACGTGAGTGCTAAAAAAACATATACGTAACAGACTTCCTATGTTTCAAAAAAAAGGTTATACACAATATTTATATGTAGCGTTTAATCTTTAAATCTTAGTCGTTCATCTCTAAAATCAAAGGTTGAGATAATTTAATATATGTGGATGAACATGGTGTCCTGTTTGACTTATGTTTTAATTATATAATAGATTACAGATACAATGATTTCGATCTAAGATCCAAGAAAAATACAAAGTAACTCCTAAAACAAAGAATTACAATGAAATCTCTTAGAAGCACCTTCTTCGCGGTATCAGTCTCCGCTAGAAAAAAAAACTCCAAAGACTTTAGTATGAGGCAGTAATTTGACTGGAGCAACAATTTTGTCCATCTTTCACCCACACGAA